>NC_053154.1:286634681-286689681 GCF_016835505.1 Polypterus senegalus
CACACACACACAATCATGTCTATGAAAACATACTCATATAGGTACAAACTCATATAATACAATTTACACAGCATACAATATATATGTACAGTATTGGTAAATACGTAATATTAGTGTTATTACAATTTGCATTAATCTTTTTGTTATGTAATTTCCTCCTATAAACAAACTGGATTTACTCTTAAATAATGATTATTGATATATTTTAATGTCTACACTTCTTAGATAAATTCACCCTAACACAAGAAACAGCTCAAAAACTATGTATCACGTACAATAACATACAACACACATACTGCCATGGTTCATTACAGCAAAATTTCAAAAACAAGCTCTATGAACTGCAAAATACTGTCGGGCATCATTAGAGAAATACAGTGTTTTCTAATTCACCACCAAATCACATCAGTTTCAATAAATTTGTCTTGTGAAAATACATAACAAACAACTGAATTCTCTGCTCTAGAGAGAAGTTTATTTAAAACTTAATCTATTCACTTTATTGTAATGACAAGCTTGTTGCTGTGATCAGAGATATGATGAGAATTTTATTGGGCCAAAGACTTGTACTTCATATAAACATGATGTGTCTTCATAAGAAAAAAGAGGAAAAAAATGACAACAAATAGAATATTTCAAAAAAGAAATGATCATAAATCAACCAGAATAAACATGCAACATTTCTGCTTTTACAACAGCTACATATCAACTGGAAAGTACATTATTTAGAATTATTAAAACACTGTCTTTACTTCTTGGAAAAAAAAAATGTCAGCAAAGGGCTCCCTTGATTCAGGAGGGGAAAAACAGAACAATTAATTTTACAGCGCTGAAACCATTTCCTGAATGTGTCACTCCATTAAAAACTGAGCCTTTAAAATATCCTTTTAGAGAAGGATATTGTAATTTCACAAAAATATGTCCAAAAATGTTAAACATTTAGAAGTGAGGACATCCTAGATATAAAAGGTCTCTGGCTTGTTCCTAAGGTTCACACAAGCTTGTCTGGAACAATGTACTCTGAATGACACAAGGGAAAGTCAAGCCCAAATGATGGTGTAATTTTAGACACCTAACACTAAGGTGGGCCGGATGGCTTTAAATAATTTCTTGCCACAGGACTTTATTGGATGGATGAAAAGGTCAAAAGCAAGGCAATATTAAATAGGTTCTTAAGACCTCATTACCAATTTCTACTCAAATGTTGCTGATGACTTGATTCATTTTAAAAATAAGTTTTGACAAGGCCTAAGTAGAATTTCTAGTGAATAAATAAAATCTATTAAATTGTTTCATCGTGAAATTTATAGTGAGATTAATATCACTGAAAAAAAATATTTATAAACAGCCTTAACATATTCTTGAATGTCAAAATGGCTACTGCAGTGCAAAAATGCAAAATTACATATAATTAAAAAAGAGCAGTTTCCTAAAAATGACCGTCTATTAACCAGAACTATATGCATTATGTTTTACTTCTGTTACCCGAATAATGGGCAGTTTCACTTCCATGTGCAAACTGGGCAGTTGGATGAGTAGAGAGAGAGATTCCACATGTTATTCCTGCACACACTTTTTCTTTTATATAAAAAAAAAAAAAATTTTAACCAAGTCCCCTAGAGCAGCAATATGACATAAGAACCCATCTCAAAGAATGAAATTTAACAACTTGTGAATGTTTGCAAACAGGACAGAAAGAGAAACCACAACATATAAAAGCATTTAAAAGACTTTCAATTGGCTGTTCATTTACCACCAGCATTTTAAAATACACAAGACAATCTAAAGAATAAACTGTCAAACTACAATTCATTGGTCAGACAAGACAGTTGCAAAGAGCTGCTACTTACCCAGCAATTGAGATTAAGATGCCAACAGCCGATCTGCTGAAGTAAAGAGAAGCCAGAGGCAAGCACTCCTCCTTTACCGTTCAATTCTTCCATCCCTACTAAAATAGCATCCCTCGGGTACATAACCGCTTTGTCTCCTTGGGTCTCTTAACCTTAAGAACTTTTCCTCCCTTGCTGGCTGGATTCAGTTTTCTGTTTATCTCTCCTCTCAGAGCTTTTGATTTCTCTCTATTTTAACCACTTTTTCTTGTTTATTCAAAATCTATAAAAAGTTGCACCAAAAGATAAAGGTGGCTCTTACTGTATAGTTTGAGCCTTCGTAAACAGTGCAAGTTCCACAGCATGCTTGCATGGAGGAATATATTAAAGTTTGAGGATACTGACTTTTGCGGTAAGAAGCCCAAGTCAAAAAACACTGGAAACGTGAAATATATGCAAAGGAATAAAAAAAGTGCCTAATGGCCAATATTTATGAGGGACTAGTGCCAAGAACAAAAAGTGATAATTTACAAAAAAAAATTAAAAATCAGGTTTTCCAAAAGGCTACCTCATTTGAAGTACTTCTTTGAATTTTCACCTGCCCTGGGTTGCACTGACAAGTCAGCAGCCCAGGCTACTACACGGTAAGACCAAACATGGCAAAAAAAAAAAAGGCCGATAAAGGAGGGAAAAAAAACAACACATGACAACAGCGTCCGTAAAGAGAACAAGATCAGCAAAGTGTAGCAAGCAGCAGTCACTTATCTGCAAGACTGTCAAATTCAAAACAAATTTCACAAGGATGAGATGCTGCTAATAGAAAATATTTTCCCTTGTCACTTAAACATGTGTGACACATATACTGGGTCTCACCTTTGGATTTTTTTTTTAAATATAAACACAAGATTTTTTTAATATCGTTGGACCTCAAGTGGGGAAAAGCCAAACAAAATAATTTTAATGTGCCAAAGGTCTAAAGTAAAAGCTTTGACCAACATACAGAAATTCATCTGAATATAAACCTCATTCTGCTATATTTAAATATCGCTGATCTTGTTCTGTTACATTTTTTTTGCACAAACATCTAAACAAATATATTTTGTAACACATAATATGTGTTAATGTATGCATATTTTTGTAAAGGGTAATGAAAAACACTAAGCACTAAACAGTATTTTCTATATGATTTGAAAGAATTTTGTCTACTGACAAAATATTTTTATTACAATATTTAAACTTTAACATACTAATCAATCAAGAGTTAAAAACAGACACTGCCTTTAAATGTAGCATGCCTTCCTGAAAGCAAAATGACCTATAAAAATATTGATTTTTTTCTGCTGACAGATTTGCAAAAAAAGAAGAAAGCACTTGTAACTAAAAAATATCTGCTAAAAAATAAATAAAAGCGGATGCATGCATAATAAAGGTAACAATCAGTGGCAACCTTCCTCTTGGTATTTCAACCAATCTACATTACAGACACAAGCTTTCAGCATTCAAAATTATTGCTTCATGCTGAACCTCAAATGTTTTTAATTGATTTTTTGGTACCATAGTAATATTTATCATTGTCAGAAAACCCTGATATTTGCAGTTACACAAAATAGCTGCAATATGATAGAGATCGGAGAGTAACAGAGAGAAACAAACACAACTACAGCTACATTTTTCTCTTCCTTTTTTGTTCTCTGCACTTATCTGGCCTTCGCGTGCAAAGTGTCAGCCAGCAATCTTTAGGCCCTTAATACCAAAACAAAAACCCTGAGAATTTCCTTTACATGGCAATAACAAAAGCAACAAGACTCCAGTTTGACAAGTAAAAAGCCCCAACAACATAGCGGCTAATTGCCTTCCCTCCCTCTATTCACAGAGGCCAGCACACTCCAGCGGCTGGCTTTGTCACACGTGCAATTTCTTAAATAAACTGCTAGTTTGCTTGCTGGTGATGGACAGTTCCCAATCATTACCAACAATAAATGCTAACAGTGTGGCCAACAGGATGGGCAAGTGCAGAATGCATTTCTTCTTCTGTGGTTTTGCTTAAGGGAAGAGTTGGTTGAAATTCTGTACCCCAGCGAGAAGCTTTCACGCAAGATATTTAAGTAACTTTGACCTAATCTGAGCAACGACTTTCTCGATAGGACAAAAGATACATACTGGCCAGATCTCAACTCACTTAAGCCGAGTACAACTAGTGTACTTGTCAAAGTACAAATCAGTGCAGAAAATACACAATACTATTTATATGGGAGAATAAAGCTGAAACATCAAATAGATTTTAATTCTTAGTAGAGTTCCAACATTTAAGAAAAGTATATATTGATACACATCTGTCCTGCTTGCAGATTGAAATGAAGGAAAATGTCAAATGCCAAATTAAATCCTAAATGATAGTAAAACAACATCAAGGACTAAAACAATGTGTATTTTTAATTGAATATTTTAAATTTTACCCCAAAAAAGGTGAATAAAAATTCTTCATACTATTTATAATAAACGCCTAGCTGCAAACTGACAATAAGGAAGATAAAATAAAAAAAATGTTAGATCAAATACTTAAATTTTGTATTGTACACGAAAGACTAATGTCAAGTCTTAATTTCCACTGTTACTTGTTTAAGCAAAGTCTTCGAGGTAATAAAAGACAGGCAACTTATTAAATTCCTAAAAGTGAAAGATACACGATTTTTAAATAAACACACCAGCTTCTATAATAAAGCAACTACCAATTTAGTTGACAGCTTGAAAATTAAAAAAAAAATTGGATTTATAAAATTATTAAAAGCACAGCTTACCATTTATAACAGCTCTATTTGGGATGCTTCTCGGTTCTTGGTTACAACCAGCATGCTGCTGTTGTTTGCTTTAGCAGGCTGTCTACAAGATGCTCATCACATTGTCATTGACTAATCCACTGGAGGGCAGCACCCTACTTAGTGCAGCCTTCCCCTGCTCGAGCAAGCCAGCAAAAAAAGCCAAGAGGCGAGATACACTCTCGAGCAACACCAGGTCTTCAGAAGAAAAGATGCTGGAAGCCCATTTCCATTCATAGAATTAACGCACTTGGTGGGAAAGTGCTCAAAAACGTCAAAGCTCCCCTGTTCATCCTCGCAAACGGCTATTACACATTTTTTGAGTTATGTTTTTCTGATAAACATTTTTAAAAGAAACAAAAATGGGCATATTCTTTGCTGACTTTGCAAACATAACAGTTACTTAAAGATGTGTCCTCTAGAGTTACTCTAACTTGACCAGTTCTTGTCTTCGCCACATAAAAACCTTCAATTCAAATCTGTTACAGGGGGAAAAAAGAATAAGAGGGGTAAGAAAAAAATCCACTCAGTCTTTAGTATGTAATGGTTGATAAACGCGGCTATGACTGTGGATATCTAATAGGTGAAATAGTGGATTGAAGTGATTTAAAAAAGAAAAAAGCAGTGGCAGTGTTAAATTAAATCTTCTTGTTTCCAACAATCCAAACCATTTTTAAATAAATTAACAGAAGAAAAATTGTTAACAACTGAATCAAACACACTCCAAAATAAGCCTTGTAAACTCCTGAAGCACTGTCAGTATTATATCTGGCATGACTAAGAATGGCTTCACAGAGACGAATGCCTACATTTAAAGCCATGGTCCTAACATACAGTTATCTAACACTGCTGCGCGCCTTTTAAGCATAGTAGGAAGGAAAAAAAAAAAAAAAATGACCATTGATCTTCAAATAGCGATAATTGAAAAGATCAAAAAGATTAAACAAAATCACGAATGTGCTGACTTACCATGTTATGCTTTTTGTGTTGCAACTTTGTAAAAAATTTCACTCAAAGGAGCTGCATCGGAGGTGTCAAATTTTTGCTGCAGACTCTGATCGTATTACTTCCGCAGTCCTGCCTTCCAATGCTTCAGAACTTTTTCTGTTTCTCTTTTATTTTGTTTGTGGTACCTAGCTTTTTTTTTCCTCCCTCGCTAAAGACTTTAAAAGCCTTCAGCTCACTAAACCAGCACAAATTATCTTGCCACCTTGCGCAGCTCTGATGCTTTGGCCGCTAACTTTGGAAGGCCCTTTACTACTGCATCAAAATTAGCATTGTCAAAGCAGTTAATGAATATTAATATTGTATTTGTCATTGGAGCTGGCCCGTTGCTGAACTCCAAGTCATCCATCAGGGACAAGATTAAGAACACAATTATTTCTGACTGACAGGGACTAAATCTGCTACTCTCTTTTTTTTAATACAATTTAAAGAAAAAGACAAAATAATATCATCTTAAGGTGTCTCCCTAGAGATGGGGGCTAGATTAATATACTTTTAATGAAGTAAGAATTCACTGAGCATGAAGGGGGTGTTAAAAAGATGCAAGGTCTGTGTGTGGGCGTGGGGGGTGTCATATTCAAAAATCAAACTCACAAATTCAGCATTTTTTGAAAATTAAACAACAAATGGTAGTTCTTCGAACAGCTGTCCAAATCTTTATTCATTTCACTGTAAGAAAAGATTACAAGAAATCCACATGCTCCCCCCCATTACCAATCTCCATTTAAAGGGCTTCAAAAATGAAATATTTTTTCTCCACTTGGGATAATTTTTCTATATGTTCTCTTATAACGAGAAGAGTCAAAAGACAGCGTTGTAAATAATTCCTACACAAATTTGACAAGAAAACACCTTTATCAAATGTAGCGACTTTTACTGTTATTCCCCGAGTCCCCGTTTACCATCTAACCCACTTTAGACCATCAACAACTCTGTGTACTTGCAGAAGAATTTTAAATGATCTTTCAGCACAATATCTATCGTGAAAAAATAGGAATATATTTTACTTTTTTTTTCTCCCACACTAAAAAACATATTGGTGATTGAGGCAGCAATTAAAGTAAGGTTGTGGTAGACTCAAAGCCTCAGAAACTGATATTTTACATGTAAATTCAGTTACTATCTCAAGATTCCAGTTTAATTAAAAAATGTGACCTGCAGAAGATTTAACACAATACAAATTTTGTGTTCCAAATGTAAAAGCGAATAATATATCAAACAACAGATACATAAACAGGATATGTATCAATTAAGACAAATGTATGTTATTTTGCTTTGGTTTAAATCACTTTAAAACACACACACATTTTTTGGTTCAGTTTGTTGTGTTAAACAGTGTTCAAAAAAAAAAAAAAAAGTTTTAGAACATGACAGACTAAAGAACAAACTAGAAATGTTGGACCTCACGCCGAGAATCATCCTAAAACAGCAATTCTTCACTAACAAAGGCCAGTTTCATTCTTTTTTTGTAATGGTAAATTTTTTTATGCTACTTTAAAAGGTGCTTGGCAAATAGAATGAAGAAGAAGAAGACAGATGTCGTAGATGTGCCTATCAGTCTGCCAAATCATGGGGGTCTAGGTCAAGCTGATGTGGCTACAGAGCTAATCTACAGCTCCTGCTGGCCACCCCATTGGCCTCTAATACCATTAGCAACCCTTAGATGAACATTCTAAATTGGAGTTTTGTTCTTGAGGTGCCAGTCAGACTTTCAAAACCAAACACTGTACTCTGCAAATACAGATGGCAAAGTCTTTAAGAAAATAAGCTTTCTTATAAACGCAAATTATATGTATAATATGTCATTACACACATTCATATAAATGTATGTCGGTGAAATAATTTCAATAATGTACTTCCTTTTTCTTACAAAGATATGCTAATTGCAATTTGAAAATCCATAAAAATCTTCTAGGAATTTCATACTTTATTTCACAATTAAGAAATAACTTGCAAGGAATTAAATTCCATAAATAAGAATTAATAATTGCCATCCCAAAACATTTTCATTATAAGCAAAAATGAAAAATTTTAAATATTTGGAAATAACAAAAAATGAATTGAATGACACAATGTAAAATTATGAAAATTGAAAAAGAAACTATATTAACATAATTCTTATTTATAAAATAAAAACACTGAAAGAAATATTAGGATTTTTGTACACCTACTTAACATTACTAAAGTAATAAATGGCTACACAATGAATACACATGATCAACATATGTTGCAGTGGACTATAAAAACAATGATAGCACTCTAGTAAAGTGTACACATTATGTAAAACAGAACTAATAGAATGAAAATAGGATAAAGACAAAAAAAAAAATACTAAACCTCCCCTCGTGTTATTACTGATATTTGTACTTGCCAAAAGTAAGAATTGATGCATATAACACAACACCCATCTATTTGTAACAGCTAGTTCTCCAGAAATCTTTTTACCCAACATGATTACATCAGTGCTAGTATCAAATTAACACCACGACTTTGAAACGTATTGATCTGCTATTAAGACACTAGTGAACTTGATGAAATGAGTGCTGTAGGTGCATTTGAGACTTCAAAGTCTCACACAACCACATAAAACAAGCTCCTTTGATCCTAACTCCAATCTAGAGAGGGTTTAAAGCCCAATTCTCCTTAAGCCACCCTTCATACTCGTCATGTCTGATTCCTTACTCACCAACTACTTGAAAATGTTAATTGCCAAGCTTTAACAAATGAAGAGCACAAAAAAAAACAATATCACGGACTTCCTGACACATCGGCATGAACTACAAGTATGTTTTCCTTCTAGGCAGGATTACCACTTAACCATAATAATAATAATAATTAAAAAAAAATTGATACTCCTGAATCAGTTGCTTCTTAGTTTTGCTCATCACACACTATTCACGTGTTTGCTTTAAAACTTTTTCAATGAAGACTATTTTGTTATCATTGGATCACTAAAAATAAATGTAAGGATTAACAGAGCAAATGCTGTGAAGTTTATAGGTAAACAATTAATATTTTAACTGAATTAATAACACAAAGGCAAATACCAAAACCCACTCACATGCTTTTATTAAGCACCCTTTAATAAACTGACCATGCTAAATAAATAGAGAGTTTTATGGATAAATAGATATTTCAAGATCGATAGAGTGATGTGATTTTATTTTTTGGTGTCAGTTAAATTCTTAAACATGTGGAATCTATACGTAGCTTCAGATACTGATAACTGCCTGTTGCATTCAGTCTACTGGAGCTTAAGATTATGAAGCAATGCCAGGCAGTCGTATATTTTCATCAGTACAACAAAGTGACAATAATTTACTATGACTTGGTTAATAATTCTGTTGACTAATTAATAACAAGATGTGTTCTGAAAGCCCACTTGCAAAACACTGAGCTTTAATTTTCTTTTCTGTAACATTATAACACATAAAAAAATGTGATCTTTAACAAGAGCTTACTGATGGATAGGGTATTCTTTTGACAGGAGATCTATGAATACTGAAACCAGGTCTTCTTTGAAATGATACATTAATTTTAACAAAGATTTATGGATGTGTAATAAATGATAAATATGAGATTTAAATGTGAGAGCAAATATTTAATGTATTTTTACTAACTTACAGACTGACTGAATATTAGAATACAGAAATGTTGACACTTTGATGGAACAACAAAAAAATGTAGCTAAAAAAAATGTTATGCATTATCCATGTGGATAATGTTACAAAAGGAATAATAATGTTTAATAACATTCAATATTTCATTTTATTCATTGCTTTATTAGCAATTAACATTAAGTCTATTTATGAAAAAAAAGGTAAAAAAAATTATTAATGTAAAGGAAAAATATGAATTACAGTACCAAAAGCTAAATCCTGAAACAAATATAATATGTAAGATACCATGGCAGATTTCTGTTCTAACTTGCATATAATTAAATTAAACAAAATTTTGATAGATGCGAAGAAACACAATGCAAGTTATACATGCAGATCACTTTAAATTTTGTCAGAAAAAATAAACAGCTTTACTTTACACATTTTCTCTTCATTTTAACAATTTTCAAATTAATTAAACTGAAACTCTCAAATCAAGCACAGAAAATAGATGTACATGAATATTTTAAGTGCCAAGTAAAAGTAACATTAGCTTTTAAATGGAGAGTAAGATGCAACTCATTGATTGTTTTCTGGGAACACAATATGAATAGTTTCACCCAAAGAGTGGAGATGTTTCAATGGGAAATGTGAGACATCAGGTAGTTGTATCACCATCAGAATCTCACAATGTGTTTTTTTTTTTTTTTTGGGTCGACCTTAGTGATGTTTTCATGTTTGGGCTAGAGAGGGAGATAAATTTAGATACATTTTGTTTTGTTTCATTGTTTTTGTTTTAGCCTACTTACAATTCTAAAGAAGAACTTAGTACATGATTGTGACAATGTGCAAAAAAATCCTATGCCATAAGCACAGAAGAGAACTTTCACCAATTAGTAGGGAGAAAAAGGAGGGAAAAGCCACAGAGCTAGCACTCAAAGAGCCAGGCCTTGCGGCAAAGCTGTCATGTCTACTGGATTGATCAACAGGGCCGCTATTTCTAATGGCATGTTGTCATGAAAAGTCAGCCACAGGGAGCCACCTGCCTAACTCCTTACAGACAGCTGGAAGAAAAAAAAAATACTTATTCTTTGGCAGTGTCTTTTACTAGTAATTTTGGAGAATTTGCTTTTTTCTGTGCAGAAAGTGACAGGTGTACAACACAGTCTTTACTTGGATTGTCCTACTAATAATATAATAATAATAGCCTTTAAACAAATGGAATGTGCATAATAATCAAAATATTGATAGACAGATACCTGTTTACACAAACATTATATAAATATTCATATACAGACAGGCATGCACGCAAACAGATATATGCTGTATCTATAACCTGAACCAATAAATATCAATATAAGTTTTAAAAGTCTTTCAAAAACGAAAATTTCGAGTAATTACTACAGCCATTTCAGAAATTTCACAATGAAATCTAAAATATTAAAAAAATTCTTAAATCATTTTTAATATTAGTATATTACATAATAAAGATAATACAAATTAATACATTTTAAATGATTGTCATAGTGTCATTTGTATTTGTTTTAGAGAAAGTCTTCATAGCTAATCTTCTATACTATACAATTAGATACACTTCTGGCGTACTAGCGGATAAAACTGGAGTCATTCTGTCTTTGACCACAAGAGTGCTACCTTGCAAACAAAAAAGTCAAATAAAAGTTACACAACTTTTCAGTTCAAGGTAGCGCTTGTGTTTGGTGTGCATGTCACGTACAGTAACCTTTTATCGGCACTGCCTCTGGTCTCATCAGTCGATGAAATTCTCAGCCCGCGGCAATAGCTTAGCCGAGGGACACAGACCAATGGAGAAATTTTCATTGTGTTAGCATTTCAAATGGCGAGAAAGGGGGGAAGAAGCGCTAACTGATCATTGCCAGCGGAATTAATTGGCTATTTCGAGAATAATGTCCCTTACCCAAGATCCTTGGAGGCTGAGCACAAGTGCAGGCTACATTTTGTTCAAAATCTTCAAAAAGAGACCGCTTGGGGGTACTGGCCATATTAGGGTTTTAGCGCATTCCCCTAAAGGCCAGAAAATAATCAGAAGCGTTGAACCAAACTCAACTAATCCGTTTCCTAATTAAACACAGAAATCCATTACACCAAGCCATATTGCTCAACAAAGGGAAAAAATACTTTAAGAAAAATCATAATTTGGAACTTAATACAATAAACTAAAGTGAAATAAAGACAATAACAAATAATGGAAGAGGTTGGAGAAAAAACACACACACACACACACACACACACACACACACATAAAAAACCTAGGGAGTATATTTTGGAACAGAAACAGGGTAAACTCGGCTTTTTGCCAACGTTCAATAAATGGCTCAAGATGGTGCCACGCTGGATCCTTTCTCTTTATTCTAAGGGATTTAAGTTAGAGCTTTATTTTGCATTGCTCAAGCATATGCAATGACCCTGACTGATATTAGTGAAGCTTTAGACATATCTTAATCTAACCTTTTTAAAGCTCTGTGGTTTTGAAACTCAAAACAGCATAAAGAATGTGCATTGTTGGGCGGCCCTGGGAGATTCAGTAGAAGCTTTGGCTTGGTCCAGGTCAGCAGCCCTCTGGATAAACAGCTGCTTCTGCCGCCAGATCAGTTCTGGAGACCAAAGAGGGAAAACAAAAACAACAACAACAAAAATAAAAATAAATAAATAATAAAAAAAAAACTTAAGAGATTAGGAAACCTTCTCAAATTTTCTATCTTTCCATATCGACCGACGGCCTAGTGCGAAGTGTCAATTTCGCCTTCCAAAGAGAGCACACAAATTCGCAGCGGCCCCATTATGCGGTCTCCGCGCTCATTGTAAATTCTGTCAACGAAGTCAATCTTATTAACTTCCGCGCCGGTTCACACATGACATTTTCTTCAATTTTCTTGCTGACATCAAAAACATCAATTAGCAGCTCGAAAATAGGACGGAGGGAATGACAGAGTCCGATAACGTCAACTATTTGAAGCCGAGGGTAAATCTATTCTCCAGTTTCTGAATGTGTTCATTACAATTGCATTTTCAAAGCCAACCACCAAATAGCACAGAAATTAAATTTATCATCTAGAAATGTCCAGAAATTGTTTTTTTTTAATCCTATGTCTATCTCTTACTCTCAGAGTCTAACAAAAGCACATGCAACAAGGTATTATATGATTATTAGTATTTTTTTTTGTTTAACATAACTCTACTTTTACACTAGCTAAAAATTATGCAGTAAAATATCATCTCTCTTTATGCTTTTTTCTGCAAACTACATCTCTTTATACAAGTTGGACAAGATTTAAAGCTGGCAAGAACAGGTCAAAATGTTTATATATTGTAAAAAGGTCAGGTTTTAATATCCTATATTACTTCAGTGAGCTAATAGTGTATTGCAAAAAATGAACAAACCAATACACAGAAAAAGACTAACCTTAACCATTAGGTATTATAAATTATGATCAATGATGACAGAGAAGAGGAAAAGATAAATACACCAACAAGCAGTATGATGACACTAATAAAAAGCAAAAACTAGATCCAAATTTAATTAATTTTAATATCTGCACAGGAATTCTAAATAACAAAAAGGTTCAGTTTTGTAAATTATAATAAAAAATAAATAAAACTGAGCTATCCCTAAAGACTAGATGGCATTAAGACATGAAAAAATGCATATAATTACTATTTTACCTTTTAAACTAAATCGGATCTAAATCAAGATAATAATAAAATTCTATATTAAAAGTACATGTTTTACAGAACCCTTATTTCTCCAGATGAACAGCTTTATTTAAAAACAAATAAAAAAAAGGAACATTCACAGCATGAAGTACACCCATTTTAAACTATTATAGGTTTATTGAATCACTATTATTACACTGCTAAAACTTTCCTAAATTAATCTTTTTATATATATATATATCAATCTTGTCAAACTGAGTTTCTTTATAGGGAAACAGGATCCTGAATGTGAACAGGGTATTTGTTTTCTAAACACATAGAAAATAAGAACTCGAAACAATTTTTAACCAACTAAATATGTAACTCAAACTGGGCAATGTAACATTGCACTAAAAGCTATTTTTGCTGATACACCCACAGTACAGCAATATTCCACTTACTACTGTTACATTTCCTAGGGGTGAAGAATGAAAGTTTAGCATCTGTTGAAGATGGTGGCTTCTACTTAATGTAAAGAAAAACAAAAGCTTACACTGTGATACATGGATCACATTCCTTGGGCCCATTGATTTCTTGATCTTTTGACATTATTTAGTTGCTTTCTGTTTTCTTGCCTGTCTTTTTTTCAATGTCACAAAAGACAGAAATGTCTAAACAACTGAAGGTGGGAGTATCTATTAGCTGTCAAGACACAGCTTTTCCCGGCATTGAACAAGATTACACCTAACAGAATGCCGAGAAGCGGTAAGAAAGCAAGATCTAATTTTTTAATGGGATAATCATATTTCTGAGCTAAATAATTTTTGTTAAGCAAACAATAATGGTCTTGTTTGATGGACATGCAATGAAAAAGGTTATTCAATGTCAAGTTTGGATTTTCAATATAGCAGGTAAAACCACCAATAAGTTTCACGACTGAAAGGCGATTCATCAGTCTGCATGTAAGTATATTATTTCCCCAGCTGCACATTTCACTTCACTGTACCTGAATGTATACCTTCGTACTGGCTTAATAAAAATTTATTTTAGAAACTATAAGGACAGAGATTAAAGCAAATATGGCAATGTAAATTTAAAGACAAAAAACGATAGTTATTTGGTGTTATGATACCACAAATATATATTTGATACTCTTACTCATACAACATTACTAAATGAACATTTTTTAACTGAGAACTACATATCCTGTCATACAAAAAGTTGTGAATATTTTCCCAATTATCACATATTTCAATACATACCATCAAGTCATTAGATCAATTGTAAGGGATCCATACAAACATGTAGGTATGCAATTCTTTCTCCCTCTTTCATACTTCCTTTTCTTTCCATCCATTGCATCACCCTAGCCAAAGCACCTTTTTTGGTATTTGTAATGCCTTTTTATATTGCTACCAGTGGTTATTCTGCATTTTTCTAGAAGCTGTCTCTGAAGCAAGTAGATAATAACAGTTTAAAAAGCCTAGTGCACTATAGTAATTCATTTGCAGACTAAGAAACCTGGCAATCAATTGTTCTTGCCTCTAAATTCATATAATCAACTAATATACTGTACAGTAGCTGCGTAATATGGCTGAAGAAAAAAAAAAAACAAAAACATAGCTTTTCCTGGATTTGCCCCGAAACGCATGCAAACAGAATGCTTGACGTTGAAATAAAAGTCAATAGGTTTCAATTTTGAGTGCAAACGCTTACATGAATAAAAGCCTAGTACTTTATTAAACAGTTGAGCAGCATATTATTGTACTGTCTAATTATACTGTAATTTGATAGGAGACAGAATTTGGCTGGAATATGCATTCTTAGAAAGACAATAATTTGAAATCCACACTTGTACCTAAGAAAGAAAGAATCATGGATACAAATTTTTTGAATACATTTTATGGCATTTCTTATTACATTTATGGGATATTAAACAGACAGCAAAAGTGGCATTTTAATTCTAGACTGTAGTGCAATCAATGCAAACATTTCTTATGATTTAGTCTCCCTTCCAAAAGAGTCTGCACATATATATGTCCATGTATACATGTTTACTGTTTATATTTCCTATATGTATAGTACATGTGAGTAAGAATGTTTACACACACACACTCTATACACATAGAAAATACATATAGTAAACATGCAGAAATCAACATACACACACACACACAAATCTATCTTTCATATATATGTATTACAAATGCAACCAAAAATGTTTATTATTTTACAAAATATATTATTTAATACAAACAGTTTTAGGAGATCGCTCATAATGTACTGCATATCAAATGCAGATGCTTAAACGTTTAACTGCAGAACACATTATAAATGTACTCGATCACTTTAAAGAAAAGTAACCCTCAAACACTACAAATACATCCTCACTACAACATATACATATATGAATAATGAATTATTAAAACATACTAGGGAGACAGAGTTAAAAAAAATTTGTCTATTTTAAAAAGGCAGAGTAGAGGCAAAGCACAGAAAATTTTAAGACCAATTACCTTAAAAAATATATGCATAAATACAGTATATATCTACAGTATATGTATATATGGGTACACACTACTGTACATGTGTGTATACACATATACTGTATATACATATATACACACACACACACACACACACACACATACACATATATATATATATATACACACACACACACACACATACATACATACATACATATACTCACACACACACCTATAAACACACCACAAGAATCTTGTGGTCAAGATTTCAGCATGAAATGCTGCCCTTGAAAGTGTCTGCAAAAAGATCCATTAGGCACTGCTTCAAATCGCTTGATCTATTATTCACAAAAGAGAATTCTCCTTTGTTTAAGTAGCTATTTAGTTTTGGTTCAATTTAGAGTTACATCTCTACGTTTTAATAAAAGGCTGAAAAACTAATTTAAAAAAATAGTATTGTTTTGCACATTTTTTAACCAATGTTTTAATTACTCTTTAAGGAGTGTCAAAGGCATATTTATTATATTTCTTGAATAATGAATTGATTCTTTTCAGTATTTACAAAACTATCACTAACCACCTTGGTCTCAAAACTATTGTTATTTTAAAATTAAATAATTCTTGGAATGGACCTTCTTCCTTCACATATTTGACATACCTTTCTCAATATATGTAATACATCCACGCTATAAAAAATTTATCTGGAAAAAATACTTTTTTTCTCCAAATTAAATAAATATTTAATCTTATTTTCAAAACTACATTTACCATAATTCTTTTTAGTTAATTTAAGTTCACCCTTCCTCTTTATAACTAACTGTTCGTTTCTACCTTTCCAATTACAGCTGGAGTTTGGGATTTACAAATTCAGTCTTTCATGTTGTGTGTTAGTAGATAAGTCACTCTACACCATAAAAGAGTGTTTTTAATGAGCTGTGCCAGGGTTAATTGGTTAGCTAAGATCCTGTAGTCATGTGTTTTAATATGAAATTAAGCTATTTCCTGGAGTTTCCGAGAGTTATTTAATTAAAACACTTCAGCCAATTTTATTTCCAGCAGTGCTTAGCACTGTAAGACAGATCATTTTCAGAAAAACAGCTTATTAGGCACAATGAGACAGACAGACAGAAAACAAAAATTACTTTATTAGCACTGATGTATTTTGTATGGGTGTTAACTACTGGTTTGCACGAGTGTTCACATTTGCTTTGAACTGTAGCCACATGTTCAATAAAATACATGTACTCTTCACATTTTAACAAAAATATCACCAATAATTATTTCCTGCATCTAATCTTGACCAACACATATTCCCCATTACTGTTCCCATGCTATTGCATTAAGTCATATTCCTTGATTTCTATTATTCCAGGTCCACTGTGTTTATGAAAAAGGAACAAATGACATAATATGTGAATGATGAAATGCATTATACGAGCCTTGGTTTGTTAAGAAAGGGATTTAAACAACTCTTGAATAATATTTTTGCAGTTAAAAATAGCTTTGCATTGTCTTGCTGTAAACATGATTTATAGGGAGTTCAAAAAAATAGTTAACATTTTAAAGTCAGACTTTTTAAATTGGTTATTTCATTCTGTAAGAATTAGGATTAAAATATGGATAGGAAGAACTTAGATGCAAGAGGAAATTTACAGAAACTCAAGAAATATGGAAATAATATAACAAACACCACCCTCCTCAAACCTCCACATGAGAAGAAAAAAGAAACTTCTGGCCTTTTAACTTTACTAACACTGTCTCATTAAAGACATATATAGTATAAACAAGGTCTGTATAAAAAGGTGCATATATGCATTTGAAGAATATGTTGCCAAAACACAAACAGCAGGAACATTTGCTATTATTACCAAGTACATTAAGTAAATCTACCCATACAAAAGACTTTATAATTAACAGTAGTAAATGCATTAAGTTGCACTTAAGGAGTCCTGACAGTCTAATTATATCATTTACCAGTGAACTACCAGTTAAACTAATTCAATTTATCTTCATTCCAGCCATTGGAGACTGATGGATAGTAATCATTAGAAGTGACAAAGAGGTGTACCAAAGAGGAGAATGGGACGTTACCGTATTATGGATAGAGCTGTTACAAAGCTACTATTGCTTAGCGACTCAAAATGGGATTTTAGGTGCACACCATTGCCTTTGCTAAGTGCATTCTATACATATCCAGAGCAGCAATTGTTACAGAGCGACCAGGTCAATGGATGAATAGTTTGTCAGCAAAACCGGCTGACTTCAGCAGAATTTCTTTTCTGTCTAACTTAGTTGTACAACACAACAGGTTTAAACTGAAAAATGATAAATTTAGAATGAACCAACTCAGAAAGTTGTTTATTTTTATTTTATTTAATCATGAACCCTGTATTACAGAACACTTTACAGTTTTCAGCACTTTATAGGCAGTTTTTCCCATTCCATTCATTTTACATAATACAGTACTCTTTTATGTATATAATTAAAGAATAGTCAAATATAAGTAAACAAAAGTACTAAGTGTTCTACCAACTAACTGTGTGTAAATATATCCTCATAATCATCTATCAATTTTTTTGAATGACTTATTGCAATTCACTTTGAGAATAGATAAAGCCTACCTCATGAGAAAGACTGGACTGATCAGACAGTTTTACTTACTGAGTAAAGAGCTGGAAAGAAAATTAGAAAAGTTCTATAATAAACCACTTGACATGCTTGTGCTGATTGATGCAAGCTTACTAGTTAAACATTAAGAGATATAAAATATTCATGGGGGGGAAGTTAGAATCAAAGTGGCCACCATACACTCCTTAATAATTACCTAAACAAGAAAAAAGAAACAAAATATATATCAAAGCTCACAAACATAAATGTTCAAATATTGTTTTATTCTAAACTTCAAATAACACTATTATCATTATTATTGTTGCTGACTATAAACTAAAAAGTTTGCTTTAATGTCACACTCCAAAATTCTAGTCAGTAACACAGAATCTGTACAGTTAAAATATTCATTGTTGAGATACAATGTGTGCTAATTTCATGACAAATTATAGAAGGACATTGAATTTTAAGTTTTCCAACAGATTTTTTTTAAAAGAAACAACACACCTGGTGGTTGTTCTCTATTTAACACATTTTAAAATTTTGTACTCTTTCCAATAAACTGCATTGTAAATGGTTTACCAATTTACAAATTTGATCATAAGTTTTATTTTATCTTGAAGTAAAAAGGAGTGGTTAAATAATAAATTGTTGTTATGTTTAAGGCAAAACAAATAACTGCAAATATTGTGAAAAAGGAAACAACTTATTATTATAAAAAATGTGCAAAACTGAGATTCACATGGGTAAAATCAACCTGAAAAATCAAGGCAGCCATTCACAGAGGTCAGATAATTTGCCAGCAACATCACATAAAAACACCCTATAAACCTACTGCCGTAGTCTTTCCAGCAATATTCCACTTGAGGAAGTGCAAAGGGACAGATGAACTTAAAGTGTACCACATCTCTTTAACTGTGGAATGCTTCATGGGTCTAGGCAGGAATCTGTCAACAAACACATATATTTGCCTTATAGTTACTCATCTTCCTTTTTTCATTCAGAAGTTAATTATGAAGTAATAGTTGGACATTTTTGCCCAATTAATATAACTGTCTTGTCAGTTTAAAGTGCCATATTATATAAGTTTGAAAAACAGTGGGTATGTATACATATCCAGAAATATGTTAAAACAGGTTTGTACCAGTGGTCATCCCAAAAGAAATATACATATAACATTACATTTTCATACCCTTCTAGATGCTGTAAAATACAAAGCTTTATTAGGCTTGGGGAAAAAATGTCTATGCTTTTCTGGAATGCAAAATATATAATAGTAATGGAAAAACAGTTGTGCATTGACGCTACATTGGATGGTATTAACACCACAATGCATAAAAGTTTAGTTTACAGAATGGAAAGGTCCACCATGACCCTAAATTGGCCTGAGCAGGTTAAGAAAAAAAATTTAACGATCAGAATATATGCATGCACCTGCCCAGTTGCAGACACCTAGGGGTACATCACTGCCAGTAAACTGTCAGCTTGATTTTCTTAAATAAACGGATATCATTATTACAAAATCATTTTTGTGTATGTGTGTGAGAAAGCGAGAGAGAGACAGATGTTGGGAGCATGTGTTTATAGTGTATTGCCGCACCAACCACATGACGAACCACATGTACTGGGACCCAAGAGCAGTGAGTGACACTTTCGAACCACACTTTAAATAAAATAATAAAAAAAAAATGGTGGCTAGATTGACAATCCTGCCAGCAACACCCAGGTTTTCCCTATCAATTGGAGAACCTGCTTGCAGGGCTGGATGCAGATTAATGTCATACCTAGGATGAATCAATTGCTGCTTAAAGGCCTTGCTCAAGGGCCAAACAGAGTAGAGTCACTTCTGGCATTTTGATTGTTGGTACAGATAGAATAGAAGCCCCAAACCAATTTGGACTGGCTGAAGCATTAAAAAGCCCTACAACCTAAAACAAGAGCATTACGGCACTTGAGGTAAGGCAATATAAATAATGTAACCGATACTTTATGAGTATTTCTGCAACACTTTTTATGAACTAAGGAAAATTCTGTTAACCATCTATAAGATAACATTAACAGGAATTGAATAATAAAGCAGCGTTATCTAATTAGAAGCACAAAAGCACTATAAAAATTCATCAAAGTGGTTAAATATTTTCCAGGTTATTTGTATTTACACACAGCAGAAAAAAAAATTTTTTTGGATATCATTTAATTGCTGTGTTACACACCAAAATAATATTGTTGAAAAGATACCTGTTCTTGCCAGTTTGATTACTTATTTGTTAAATAAATGATTTTCTGCAACCGAGACATTCAAACGGTGCCCCCCCCCCCAAGACATACCTTTATTGCTTTTAGAAAATGCACATTATATAAACCAAACAAATGTATATTAAATATTATTTTTAATTTTCAACCCTTCCAAAGCATTTTAAATGTTACAATTAAATTGTGAAGAGTTGAATTTGAACCTGCAATTTCAGAACAAGTTCCTTAAATAGCAAACTACTCTATAAACACAATGCAGCAAAGCCTTGGAAACTGTTATGGACAACCAATAAGCATGGAGCTAATTTAAACAGCTAAAAACAAGCAGACTAATACGTCATGTAGAAAACAAACAGAAAATATATTCTAAGTTGTTGGTATATTATTTCAATGTGCCAATGAAAGTAAAAACTGGTCAAAATTCAATTTTCACAAAAATTGAATCAGAGTTCAGTAAACAGAGCTTATGTAAGTGGTAGCTGTTAATGGTTATGATATAAACATTTTCAAAAATTTTTAGGAATATGAATAAAATTAAATTCAGACGCAGTTGTTTACTTATTGCCATAAAAATGAAAAGCACCACCCTTAGGAGCTTCTAATTTAATATAATGAAAAAAGTCAAGATTTTAAAATCATGTAGACTTTAAGGAGTTCAGCTAATGCGCACAAGGTTGACTAGCAGGCAATTCGTTTGCCCTATATAAAGATGAACAGCTGTGGCATAAAACATTTTTTTTTTTAAATACGATTTTCTAAATTGCCCCTAGTGTGTGGGTGGGGGTGTGTGTGCACCCTGCCCAGGGTTTGTTTCCTGCCTTCCGCCCTGTGTTGGCTGGGATTGGCTCCAGCAGACCCCCGTGACCCTGTAGTGTACATACCTCTTGTCACCACTCCCCCTCTTTGGGCACCCTGCTTCATGCAGATTTTTGGCCATATTGTTACAATATGTTTTGATTTTACACCTGTGCCCGAGTGATTGAACTAAGGTATTTGCTCAACTGATTAACTGTACATTAATTTGAAAAATATGATTTTATCAAAAAAGTCCATCCCTAGTTTAAGGCCATGGTACAATGTTTACCATAAAAAACAAATAACTTGAACCAGACATCATTTAATCTAAAATATGTAAAGCTGCAGTAATAATTCTGTATTTAAATATCATTATTAGAGGCCTACTTAACAATTGCTGGTCAACGGCATTGCTCATGGATTGTAACTTAGATAACGTAGTGAAACCCTTAAGGGACTAGAGGATGGATAAAACTGTACTTAACACAAGAAAGGCACTGTGCTAACACTGGCAATGACAGGTTAAATGACTTTATTTGTACTGCTTGCAAAATAAAGAAATAAATTATATTAAACAAAAAACAAGTTATACTAAAATGCTATGGGACAGTCGATGTTAATTTACACAGATGGGGTTTATAACAAAGCAAAAATATCTGATTACAGGAATTTACCTAGTTTTTGACATGTTGCTCCTAAATCAGTATCTATACAAATTAAATACTGGTAGAGAGGGTGCAAAGATGAATGCACTATAAACAACAATACCAAAAAGAGCAACTGGCTGGAGACAAATGTAGTGATAAGGACTTTAAAAGTTAAAGTCCAAACACTCCCTCAATGATTTTTTATCTGCAGAAAAGAAAATTTGAGATCATAAATTAAATTCACAACTCCATTAAAAGTATTAAAAAGGTTTTACTTCAAATGAAAACAATTTATAGTATAAAGCCAGGAAACTACTGAGTATTGTATGAAAGGGATGGAAGAAATTAACTACATGGTTTCAGATTGTGTAAATAGCAAGAACATCTATGAGATATGCAGGATAACCTAATGTATCTGGTAGAAGATATAAGTGGGTATGTAAACACTATGTTTGCTACAGCAGGAGGTATGGAGGTGCAAAAGAACCCCAAAGCAAATGGTGAAGCAAATAAATAAATAAATAATACACTTAAAATGCCATTTGAAGTATATGCAGTGTAAGAGGCAGACAAGATGGACAAGTGGCCCGGCCAGGAGTTCATGAATAAATGGACAGGTGTCCCGACTGGACATTAACTTTAAAACTTCCCTGGCCACGACAGAAGAAGACAGGAAAGGACTGTCCCTGGGGGCGATTTATCCTCCCATGTGCCAAATGGCAGCAGCCCCCCATATCAGTGCCCATTCAGGAACCAGCAGGGAATGCCAGGAGTTGTAGTCTGGCAGCACAGCCCTGCTGGGGTCCGTGGGTGTCGCAAGGACGTGTTGCAGGGAAATGTGTTCACTAAAATATGGGACTTCCATATGAACCGGAACTGAATCCATCGGGCAGTGGCCCTGGCAGCAGAAGTACTCCGTTTGTTAATATAAGGGACTGCAGTTCTTTATCCAGTCAAGTCAGAGCTGGGAGGACATGGAGTAACACTCAACTGAAGGAGAGCAGAGCTGTGGTGAGAAAACAGTGTTGTGAGAAGAGAGAATCTGTTATGTGCACTTGTGTTTTGCAACTTTGGATTTAATTTTGGTTAATAAACCTTCCATTGTTTGAACCCAGGGCTCATTTTGTGTTCATACTCAGGGTTTGGGGCTCGCCGATTGCCCAGTTTCTATCACAGCAGTTAAAAAGGACTTTGCTAGACCAGAGTTCCAGAAATACAGACTAAACCATTTTAAGGACTTAAACTAAGATACACTAAGGCATACACTTGAATATGAAGGAAACATTACTTCACAGGAAACGCAAATTGGCACATATACTAGTAAATAGGTTGAGAGTGCTTGGAGTTTGTAACTAGAAAATTATTGAATTCCAAACGAATTTAATATCTACTAAAGTTCTCTACATCCTTCCACTTTCTTTCTAACACATTACTTCACAAAACACTGTTACTTGAGGCTCTCTTTCATAAACAGTTTACCCTGCATTCTGCAATTCAAGAGTAGTAATTATTTGTTATTGCTTCACACTTGAAAAGGGTATTGCAACGTAACTCAGATGTACTCGAGGGTAGATTTTAATACCACTTCACACTTTGTCTCACAGCTGAAACAATCCAATCATAATACAGTACATGCATTCATAGCAGTTTTCCAACAGATGTAACATACTACTTCTTCCTCCACTACACTTTGCATGGCTGCTAAATTAAACTAAAAAGTTTGACAGGTAAGAAGAAACTACACTAGAAATGATTCCCAATACATGGGGGTATCAAGTCTCAGTTCCACAGATTCTGAACACACACCTCATGACTCGCTTCAAAATGATACAGTGTCAACATATAGTCAACTTTAGGTCTTATTGCTAAATAATGTTATTGTTGCTTATAATAGCCTGACCACTACTTAATAACTGAATGACAGAGCATTACAAAGAAAATAACGTATTGATAAAAACAGGTAGTAGTAAAAAAAAAAAAAAGTAAAATTAACTACACTTTTAATAAAAGAATTAATCAAGTATAAATGTTTATATATATATTGCTGTTTACATATATATATATATATATATATATATATATATATACACACACACACACACACATACACAATTTGAATTCACATAAAATATGTGCTTGCTTCAACCACATGGTATCTGGACAGTTTTCAAAAGCCAGTTCTTACTTCTATAAGGAAACATGTAATCCTTAATAGGTTTTTTTAAACAGTGAACTTTATATAAAAATAGCCACAACATCCTTTTCTTTAATAAAATTCAAGCCTGGAGCAGAAGTTTGTGAAAGAAATTTGTTTGTCAGTCCTGCCTAAGCATTTAATTTGAGGCCTCAGGCTGGTGTGTCACTGCACTTCTTTTTTGTTTACTTTTCTCTTTTAGCAACAAAGCATAAGGGTTCTGACACTGAAAATGAACACAGAATAAATAATGGTCACTCTGAACTGAAAACAAGTTTGTTGCTTCCCATAGTAAATAAAATTAAGGCAGACAGAGTACCGACTTCTCTTCTTTCATTTTAACACTGTATGATTCTTTTGTAATTACCAGCATTAATTGTAATCCACTGTGTTTTAGAACACAGTGAATCCGCTTTAACAGTTACTAAGGACTATAATTCACTGCTTATCCAGACATTTGATTTAGGCCCAGATACAATATTTAAAAACATCTTGGTCAAATCAAATGAAATTGAAAAATTGAATAGATGAGTGGAAAAGTATATCATCATATTATTTTGTATTTTTTGGCTACTTAAAGTGGCACTAACCAGCAAAATCCACCATCTACCTGAAAAAGTAGGGAGGTGTATTTAACTTTGTCCATACTTATGTCACTTTCATCGTCACTGGCTATATTAGGCAGTGATTAGCACAAGCCAATACTGACAGGACACTTCACAAACTAATTTGGTGAAGTTTATCTTCACACATTGCAGCATTTGTAAATCCAACTCTAACAATTCAAAACTCTTGTTTATCAACCTTTTAAAGATTTTGATTGTCTTTCTATTCAAGCATTTCTGTAAATCATTTAAATAAAACATGAAAAATCAGTCATTAAGTGTGGGTATTACTCAGAACAATTTTTTCCAGCATGCTTTTCAGCAGTTAACTAAAATAAAAAAGCCACCCATTGTGTTAGAGAACCAAGAAAGATAATCAATTGCAGAAGATATGTATAATATGCAATCACTGTATAAATTTTAGTCGTGTTTCACTGTGGATTCAATATTATATCAATTAATATAATGCACGGCAAAGCTAAAACACTTAATGAATGTCTGAACATGCAGGATCATTCAGTGAAGTATGCAATTGACATTTTACATTTACTTTATACATTTTAGATTTAAAAAAGTTTTGGAATACCTCATTTTTCCAGTTTTTCTATAAATGTAACAAGTGGAAATGCAATGAATGACCTAAAATAGTGAAAAGGTAAGCAGTAAACTGCCAGAGATTTTAAAATTTAAAGTTTAGGTTAGCAAAAACTGAAAAAAAGCAAATTTCATAATAAAACAAATGGGTTTTCTTGAGGGAACAACTAATATTATACAACCCACAGATGTTCTGCAGCAATTGAAGTAAATTAAGCCTTGCAAGTTGAAGCAAACAATTACACAGGTGTCCCAGCTTTTGTTGATTACTTAAAACTCCACTGTGTGTCTAATAGGAGAGCTGGAACAGACTGTGTTACTACACCCTCTGAAATACTACAATATTAAACTTTAGAAATCAAAGTGTCAGTAAGTATGGTGTCCTACATAATCCAAACAAAAGGCAATTGGAAACTGAAAGAAACTCTGATAGGCAGAGATCTTGCAGACCCAAAGTTACATCCCAGTCAGAAGACAAGTTTTTGAGGGTCACTAGCTTGCATGATAAGTGCCTCACAGCACAACAGCATCAAGCACATCTTAATAGTGGCTGAAAAAAAAAAGCAAGTCTCATTTCTACTGTGAAGAGGAGACTTAGTGCTACAGGACTGACAAGGGAAGTGGCAGTAAGAAAGCCATTCCTTAAAGGAAAAATATAAGAAAGCTTGCCTGGGCCATGAAATACTGGCTGTGGACTACTACAGACTGGAAGAAAGTCTTATGGACTGATGAATCAAAATTTGAAATTTTCAGTTCATCATGCAGGGTGTTTGTACACCATCGAGTTGGTGAAAAGATGGTTCCTCAGTGTGTGATACAAACTGACAAACATGCAGGAGGAAGTGAGATGGTCAGGGATTCTTTTGCAGGAGACAGTGTTTGTTACTTGCACTGAGACTGACATTCTGAATCAAAAAGTTTACCACAGCATTTTTGCAGCACCACGCAATACCTTCTGGTCTGCATCTAGTTGGTCAGGGGTTCATAATACAGCAAGATAATGACCCAAAACATACCTTCAGGCTTTGTCAGAACTATGCTAAAAGAAGATGAAGGTACACTTAAAAACATGGACTGGCCAGCAAAGTCTCCAAACTTAAACTCCATTGAGTTAACACTAAAATCCCTTAAGCAAACAAAAAAAACATGTAATCCCAGCCCACCTTAAATTTCTTCACACCTCTTCAACAGCATCTTTTGTTTTGTAAATGTGCCGATAAGCGTGTGAGTTGCCTGGAGTTGTATAGGGTAAATAATACTGTATATTGTTATTTGGAATACATGCATTTCATGTGTGTTCCATGTCTCCAAAGATCTGGGTTAGTGTAGGATGAAAGGAAATGTGAGGCAAGAAATGCTGAACACATACCTAAAGCTGAAACTTTTTCCATGTTATACTAATAATGATATGAATTGTAAAATGTGTAAAGACTTTAGTCCAAATAGTTGAGCTCCATCAAAGGTGGGGATGAGATAGCAGACTGCTTGCTGCTTGTGATTATCGACACATTTACAAAACAAAAGACGCGGATGGAGAGGTGCGAAGGAATTTAAGGTGGGCCAAGATTACAAGTTTCTCGTAGGCTTCAGGGATTCTAGTGTAAATTTGGGATGAACTGGACAGAACAGTAAAAGGAAAGCAATCTACAAGTGCAAGATATTTGTCTGCAACAGTAGCCAAGTTTCCATCCAGTTTTTTGCAACGTTTTGTTATCGACAAACAGAATATACGTAAAAAAAATGTGTGAAATTTGCTGTCTTCAGCCTGTTTCCATCCAACTGGCTTTTTATCGATAAAATGGTGACGTCATCCCCTCCAAAACGACCTGTCGCATAAGTTTTGTTGTATTGCGAAAAAAAATCTGCCCTTGAGCCGTTTCCATACATAATTTTATGTATGTCGCAAATTATCTACCTTTTGTTTTCCACGTTACACCCCCTCCACTAAACAAAGAAACAAAGAAATGGAGAGGTTATTCAGACAGTTTTTTGAAATTTGCCAGCTTACTGTTATTTCAGTTTCACAAATAATTGGAATTGTACATAATATCCGAAGACGACAGCAGAATGAAGCAGTTGCTTGTCTGACATCCCTAGAGCTCAAAGAAAGTACCCCAGTGTGACGAAACCCACGGGTATGGGAGAGACGACGGAATAAGACCTTCTGGGAGGAGGTGGTGGGGAGACACTTCACAGAAAATCTCTGGCTGCAACATTTTAGAATGACACGGCCGACGTTTGAGATGTTGTGTGGATTCATCAGTCCTGATGTTGCGCCCATCATAGGTTGCCACCGACCACCGGTTCCAACCCAAAAGCGGATTGCAATCTCCCTTTACAAGCTGGCAACCTGCGCCGAGTATAGAGTAGTTGGAGAAACTTTCGGGGTTAGTAAAACTACCGTCCATCGATGTGTATATGCTGTGTGCACCGCTATTAAAGAAAAATTAATGCGGCGTTATATTAGACTTCCGACTGTAGCGGAGGCCAATGAAATTGCATACCGCAATTCCTTGGTGCATCTTGTGCCACAGATTTACGGTGCACTGGATGGCATGCATGGGCCTATTCTTCCCCCGACGGAAGGCTACCATGATTACATTAATTGCAAAGGCTGGCCATCTATTGTTCTCCAGGCCCTTGTTGATGACAGGTGCATGAAATGAGACATTTGCGTTGGCACTCCTGGAAGTGCCCATGATGCAGCTGTGTTTCCAGCATCGGGTCTGTACAGGTGAGCCTACCTTTCAACATCCCTTCTCAGTGCGATAACAACTGAATTAGTATTGTAACCTGCTTCCCTTAAGTTTTTCAATTAAAACTGAAATTTGAATTAAAACAAAATAACGACGTTTAATCAAAAAAAAACTAAAGTTAATATTAATGAGAGAATTTCTCATATATGCTAAAACATCTGCCATTTAATAAGGAAAAAAATGTTTAAATATTGAAACACACGGTTTATTAAATATTTTGACTGACAAAGTAAATTACCTTTGCAGTTTTTGTATTATTTAGACATCCTGAGAGACACCCCCAGGCTACAGTTGATGTGGAGGGAGTTCAGGTACCCCTTTTAGTAGCAGGAGACCCAGCCTATCCGCTACTGCATTGGCTCATCACGAGAAATAACGAGTCTCTTCATCAGACCATGCGAACCGCTCCGCTATTCTCGTTTTGATTGCACGTGATGAAAATGTATCATGTGACACATTTATTTGCGTTAAAGCCCTTTTTTTCCCGACAAAAAGTGTTTCCAATGTAGTTTTTGCGACATCTGAAGTATCGATATGGAATTTATGCGCTAAAGTTAAACGGAAAAATATTATGTCGACATGTACAACATTTTATCGATAATTAGCATTTCCATCAGCTAAAATTTGAAGCGCTAAATATTTTTTCGCAAAAACTTCTTGGATGGAAACCTGGGTAGTGTTGGGAAGATCTTTCTAACAAATATATGATTTCCCTTACAGAAAAAGTGCCACGTGTGTGTTTGGCTGTTATGTCAGCAAAAGGTGGCTACGTTGCTGGAAAAAAAAAAAAACCTTAAATAAAATTGTGTACATATAATGACTCTTTGACTTATTTTTATTATTTGCCATTGTTTGTGTTTTTTGCCTTGATCTCATGCAACATTAAGACATTAAACTGTATGCATTTCCATTAAAACTATACACACAAATCTATACACACACACACACCTCTTTGTGTAAATTAACTGAAAGAATCTGTGAAGGACCTGAAAAAAGTATTTTTTTCTAATTGGTATTATGAATCACACTAATATATTCACATTAATACATAATATGACCTCCTCTGTTTTTGGCATGAAATCCACTAATTTTAAACAATCTACAAAGATTCTTGGTCCCTGAACAAGACTTGAAGTAGAGCATCAATAAGTTTCTCCTTTGTTGCATGGTTCATTCCATGAAGGCATTGCTTGCAAAAAGACCATTCAATTTTCAATGGAATTTAAATCTGGTGAATTTCCTGACCAGTCCACTGCTTGTTTGACTACTACTGAAGAAATTCTTCATCATTTTAGATAAGTGGCATGGGTCCAGATCCTGTTGAAAGTCACCAGGTCCATAAGGAATTGCCCTTTTTAGTTCTAGAACAACTTTTCTTTGGCGAAATTCAACATATTATGGCGGGCACATTATGCCTTAGAATGAATGCAAGTAACTTAAATAGCTGAAGCACCCTCAAAAAATCTGCTTCTGTGGATGTTTCACGTAGTGGTCAATATGGGAATCAAAGCTTTTCTCCAAGTGACCTCCAAATATGCTCACTTCTCTGACCTTTGATGTAGAAATTGCTTTTATCGCTTTCCAATCTTGTTTAGTCCAGTTTTTATATTTTAGCCTCTATTTGTAACACTTTTGTTTCATTACTTTAGTCAGGAGTTGTTTTTTCATAGGCCATGTGGCTTTACATCCATCTTCCAAGAGTCATCTACAAACTGAAGAAGAACTGACTTCTATTCCTGTCTCCCCCAATTCACGTTTTAATGCGTCACTCGTCTTTCGAAGGCCTTTGACACTTTACCGTAGTAGGTAAGCATTATCTCTGCCAGTGGTTTTCCTCTTACAACTACATTTCTCTTTGTGTATTGGCAAAATTTTACGCTACAATGCACTCACTTACCCTATGAAGCATCACACGATAAAGAATGCAGTGTTTGGCACTATATAAAATAAAACATTATTACTGACTTGTGTGTCAGACAAAGGAATAATGGTCCTAGCCTTATTGACTAAATGTAGTGCTTTAACAGAACAGCTGCTATATGTTATATTATGTAGAAAATCCACTGGAACAAACATAATGTTGAAGTGTGCTACAGCAACAACATACATACCCCTACTGTGTGCCACCCTTTTGCAAAAACAAAAGGGAAAAATTGATGTGTCCTGATGTACAAAGCTGGGAATTTTGGAATACCTAGCATTCTATATTTTGTGCAGTTCCCCTGAAGATCTGCAACATTTGTAAAGACTTAAGTCAAACTGCAGTAATTATGAAGGAATCCTAGAAAGAATTGTAATAGCCACAAAACATTCATCTTTCTGCTGAACTATGATTAAAGACCAAAGCCACAAAATAAAAATTCTGTTTGCTTTCACTTTAATTAGGAATATAGAAAGGGTATTAAAATTGCTATATACCAGTGCTTATCTAGGTTCAAACAGTGTAATCCTGTAGTGGAATATACCATAAAGATTCATGGCTGGTGCTTCTAACAATGGAGGCTCCAACAAATATTACCTTGGGTTCTGTATTATCAAACTAGCTCTCTATTTTATTATAGTTTTTATTAACTATTATTTACAAGCATTCATAGGATTTTCTTCCTGTTGACTTCCACAGTTTCCATTAACAACTTATTTAATTCCAATTACATACCTAAAAATAAGGATTAGCAAGAGAGAGACAAAGTGTAAGGGTGTGTATATGAATAAAATTACAGATTTCCTTAATATGAATAAACTCTAATACCAGTATATGTGATAAACTTACAGCTCATGTCAAATGGTATGAATGTCTAAAATATTAACAAAGAAAGAAAGAAAAAGAAAAATGAAAACAAACAAATGAAGCAGTCTAGTGAACATTCTCCAGTTGTACTAAATTAACAGTGCATAGTTGTATGACTTTAAGAGGCATTATCCTCATCGCCCCAGTGCGCTATACTCCCCACAGGGCTCAAATGGCAACAGTCCAAGTAATTACATTGTAAAGAATTGCATTACACTAAAACAGGTTTGTTCAGAGGATCTCTTAATACAGCTCTAGAGGAGATAACGGTCACTCATTTATGACCATTCCTTTCTATCCTTGGCTACTGGAGTTGCAAAATCCATTAAATTAGTATTTCTTACAGGTCTATTTAAAAATCAACCTTTGACATAGACTACAAATTAAAGAAACTAAGAAAATATTAGTTTACATTTAGTTTTTTTAAGCAGATTTTAAAAGCAGCATTTACTTTTTAGCTACTTAATTAAAATCTCTTCTTTTCCTCACTTTTTGTGTTATCTATATTATATGCTGTGTCAGTTGGCACTATATATGCTCTTTGGTGTGTGCTTCTTGTGAAATACGCAGTTTCACTTTTCTGTTCTGTTTCCTTAACCAGAAACCTAGTGCTGAGCTTCAATAAAAATACAACTGAACCTTCAACTGTAGTTTATCTCTTTCCTTAAACTGAACACAAGATGGAGACAGAGCTGATGTTCCAGTTATATTTTATTAAATGAATATTATTATTGATAATTTAAAATCTTGTGCCTTATAGTGCCTGCTTCTCTTGTTGAAAATCTAAATAAACAAACATCCAGAGAAGGATTAATGAAATGTGTTTAAAAAAAAAAAAAGAAAAAAAGGTGGCCAGCTTTGAAATGATATCTGATAGTGGAATAGTCTCAAAAATAAAACATGACAAGTAAAATGCAATACCACCATTGGCTGCATCATTTTCAAACTGAATCAGTGGTACATTATCCTCTCCAGCCCTCAGTAACCCCTTTAACTGAAACCTCAAACTCTGCATGTGTGCCAAAGTTTTAGACTACAGGTTAGAAAACTCAACTGCAGTAAAAGTAAACAGATATATAAATAGAATGACAGTAACGGAGCTGAAAGGATGCAAAAACTCACAAAATACAGTTATAAGATCCTGGAACACATTAATTCAGAGGATTTCTTTATTTTTAAATATTTATGGATATCCCTTAAAGATGTTATGATGTAGTTCTCAGTGGGCCCACTATCTTCAGTTTTAGTAACATATTAAGAATACATAATATGTAAAGTTTATTATCATTGCTTCTATCGTCTTGTGATCATCGGTGCTGATTGAGGTGAATCTGAAACACTTCTGTGTCAAGCAATAAAGACAAAAAAATTTAATTTAGACCTTTGACACATTTTTCACAGATCATGTGTTGTGTAACCTCGCTCTCTCTCTCTCTCTCTCTCTCTCTGCCCCCCAGCTCCCTTCCTTTTTTCCCTCCCAAACTTCTCAGATGAATATTTGATTTGGGAACAGTCTCAAACAGCATACTATTCAGTCTCTTACACCACACTGCTTTTGTAAACTGGTGGTGTGACAAAACAACGACGCTCATCTACATCAGAAAAGGCTGTTCTTAGAAAGTCCAAATCCCTTTGAAACTAAACATCACCCTGCCTAGTTGCAGCCATGGGCACACAGGGTGTGCACTGTATAAGGCTTTTCTTTAGGGTTCCCCTCACCTGTCACTTTAGGTTGTTGTAAATGTGGACTGATCTGACAAGAATGGGTTCTGATGACACGTAAAAATGGATATCTGCTGACTAAAAGGCGCTCACATTCAACCCTGACCTCAATTCTATATCATGTTAAACCACAAACATTATCTTTCTGCCAATATTTTTTTCTTTAGAGTGGAGGAAAGAGTAGAACTAAGGCCGGCCACACGCTTGAGTGAAAAGCATATCGCTCTGAAAAGACAGAAATTTGGAATCATGCTGATATGGAGTGAGAAGCAACTGGCGCAGTACAGCTCACTATACCATTACAGATCTCAAAATCCCTATTTGATTTTTTCCCTTGTCAATATAGGTTTCTGAAGTTTCTAAGATGGCAAGATCCAAATGGGCAACTGCTGTGTCAAGCTGCTCTTTCCACTTTTAGAAAGGTTAAATGACCTTCAATAAAAATAGCACATTTTTAAACAAAAGCATTCCAATTTTTGGAAGAAAAGCAGCTAAAAAGAAAAATGAAAATAGAATAAAAGAAAACACAACAAGAACACAAAATAACACAATGACAAAGCAATACACTGTTCACCAATTTGTCTATTGGATTATACATATTCTGTCTGTTTATGTGCTCGATTATGGCTATTTGTTGTTGTATAACATGCACTTGTCTCTTTGTTTGTGCTCATACATTTAGCCTGGAGAGAGACAATTTGGTTCAGCTGTGCTCTCCTTGTATGGTTTGAATGTCAATAAATTAAATCCAATTCCCATTCTAATAAGCAAGACTAACCTGTAAAAGTATTTCTTATAGCCAATTAAACCTTCTATTGATAGTTATAAAGCAGTGCCTTGAGATCACACAACTAGCATTTAATATTGTTATACAAAGTAATGTAATTTTAAAATGTACAAATCATCTGAGGAAAAAAATGAAACAAAAAAGACATGCATATGAACAGGTTTAAAAACGGGGCTTGGACCAACAAAAACCTGTGAACTCTAACAGGTAAAATTTTATCTGATTTTTAAAAAGTAATTTTTCCTTTCCATGTGCAAAAGATGCACTAGAGATTAACTTCCAATTTAAAACTGTTGTTTAAGTGGGTCCGGTATCAGACACGTGTCCTCATTCAAAGTTGAACATTGTCTCGTACTTCATGCATTAGAAGATTCTGAGAATGTTAGTTTTGTAAAATATAAAATAAACAAACCTAACATTCTCAAACTACATATACACAACACATTTTACAGTATATATAAGTAAGTGCCCATCCAAATACTGGATTATGTTTGGGCCTCAGAGAGCCAGAATTTACTCCAGGACCAGTCCTGAAACATGCACCAAACCACTGAAAGGCACAGTTGTGTATACTAACAGTGAGATCACTTCAAGCTGAAGATTAGTCTAACGCTCATCTTTAGGATGACATCCATATTTAGAGGAGAAAATGCATAATTTGCATAGGAGAGAACAATGCCAAAATTCAAAGAAAAGACCAGCATTTAAAACTGTAACACCGTGCTTTCCAAGTAACTGGTGCAAATGATGTACTTGCAACAAGCTTCACACAAAAAGGGGTTTTCAAAGGACTTGCCTGTAAACCAAGATTAAAATCCTTACATTTCAAATGTGATAAAGTCTACTTTATTTGATTAACACGAGGCTTAAACTGCATCACTTACAAAACTTTGAATTTGAGTAGGGTAGTGTACTTGTGTGAACATTCAGTACCTATGCAACGACATAGCAGCAAAAGCACTCTGAAGGCAGCCTTTGAGCTTGTCAGAACCATTTTGTTCTCATCTAGCTTTATAGTACTTGATTTTTCTCACCATTGTGTGTGTTTATTAGGTTCTTTCAGCTGTAATGGTAAAATGCTTGAAGAATTTGAAAATATTTTCTTTGTTTTAATTCTATCCTTCTGATTTGTTGATTAAAATGTAGTGCCATCATACTACTTTAAATGCTTCACCATCCCTTTTCTTAAATGGAATATGCAATTGGTATAAAATGTCTTTCTTATCATTGCACTATTAATTAGAAGTGAAGAATAAAATTCTCTAAAATATCAATGCTCAATTAATGCATCTCTTGGAATTTAATTAGCCTAGCAAATGTATTGGAAATATTAAATACAGCAAAGTGAGTGTGTGTGTGTGTGTGTGTGTGTATATACAGTGGTGTGAAAAACTATTTGCCCCCTTCCTGATTTCTTATTCTTTTGCATGTTTGTCACACAAAATGTTTCTGATCATCAAACACATTTAACCATTAGTCAAATATAACACAAGTAAACACAAAATGCAGTTTTTAAATGATGGTTTTTATTATTTAGGGGGAAAAAAAAATCCAAACCTACATGGCCCTGTGTGAAAAAGTAATTGCCCCCTGAACCTAATAACTGGTTGGGCCACACTTCGCAGCAATAACTGCAATCAAGCGTGTGCGATAACTTCAAATGAGTCTTTTACAGCGCTCTGGAGGAATTTTGGCCCACTCATCTTTGCAGAATTGTTGTAATTCAGCTTTATTTGAGGGTTTTCTAACATGACCTGCCTTTTTAAGGTTATGCCATAGCATCTCAATTGGATTCAGGTCAGGACTTTGACTGGGCCACTCCAAAGTCTTCATTTTGTTTTTCTTCAGCCATTCAGAGGTGGATTTGCTGGTGTGTTTTGGGTCATTATCCTGTTGCAGCACCCAAGATCGCTTCAGCTTGAGTTGACGAACAGATGGCGGACATTCTCCTTCAGGATTTTTTGGTAGACAGTAGAATTCATGGTTCCATCTATCACAGCAAGCCTTCCAGGTCCTGAAGCAGCAAAACAACACCAGACCATCACACTATCGCCACCATATTTTACTGTTGGTATGATGTTCTTTTTCTGAAATTCTGTGTTCCTTTTACGCCAGATGTAACGGGACATTTGCCTTCCAAAAAGTTTTGTTTTTTGTCGGTCCACAAGGTATTTTCCCAAAAGTCTTGGCAATCATTGAGATGTTTCTTAGCAAAATTGAGACGAGCCCTAATGTTCTTTTTGCTTAACAGTGGTTTGCGTCTTGGAAATCTGCCATGCAGGCCGTTTTTGCCCAGTCTCTTTGTTATGGTGGAGTCGAGAACACTGACCTTAATTGAGGCAAGTGAGGCCTGCAGTTCTTTAGACGTTGTCCTGGGGTCTTTTGTGACCTCGCGGATGAGTCGTCTCTGCACTCTTGGGGTAATTTTGGTCAGCCGGCCACTCCTGGGAAGGTTCACCACTGTTCCATGTTTTTGCCATTTGTGGATAATGGCTCTCACTGTGGTTCACTGGAGTCCCAAAGCTTTAGAAATGGCTTTATAACCTTTACCAGACTGATAGATCTCAATTACTTCTGTTCACATTTGTTCCTGAATTTCTTTGGATCTTGGCATGATGTCTAGCTTTTGAGGTGCTTTTGGTCTACTTCTGTGTCAGGCAGCTCCTATTTAAGTGATTTCTTGATTGAAACAGGTGTGGCAGTAATCAGGCCTGGGGGTGGCTGCGGAAATTGAACTCAGGTGTGATACACCACAGTTAGGTTATTTTTTAACAAGGGGGCAATTACTTTTTCTCACAGGGCCATGTAGGTTTGGATTTTTTCTCCTAAATAATAAAACCATCATTTAAAAACTGCATTTTGTGTTTACTTGTGTTATATTTGACTAATGGTTAAATGTGTTTGATGATCAGAAACATTTTGTGTGACAAACATGCAAAAGAATAAGAAATCAGGAAGGGGCAAATAGTTTTTCACACCACTGTATACATAAATTATAACAGTTTTCCAGTTAACAAATATTAGAAACAAGAGTCACCACATCTGTGGCCTGTTATTATAAAACAACACTAAATTGCAGGTTTAACTGCTTTAAGGTTGAACTTATTTAAAACCATCTGAAAGCAATAAAAACAACAATGTGAAATCACTTAGAAAACAGAGAGCAAGTGTTCCAAAGCTGCCTTTACTCCCATCAAGCCTTGGTAATTTGTACAATCAGAATGTTGTTGAGTTAAAACCTCTATGCAGTACAGAGTACACATTAGGATGGTGTTAAAACTTACTGTTGAAAAGAGTTAAGTCATACCAGATTTTTTTTTCCAAAATATCAGAAACCTAAATCTCAGGAGTATACACAGACAAAGTGACCCATGATTCAACTCTCCCTTAAGGGCTTCCATATTTCAAGGCTTTTCTCCAACCATAACAGTGGATTAAGAGCTGGAAAAACTGCAAGAGGTTTAAAACAACTTTTTATTAATTAAAATATCAAGATAAAATATGCCATTCAGAATGAACACATCAGTACAGTAGGAAATCTTAAATTAATATTACCCTAAAGAAAGAAAAATAAATGTATTTATTGAATAAAAAAAAAAACACATGCGTGGTAGGCAAGAACCAACTCTGGAGAAGACACATCAGTCTATTGCTGGGCACTAATTTCTGGCCAAATTAGAGTCAATATCAAATATCAACTTAACTTGTATGTCTTGAATGTGAAAGGAAGTCAGAGTAGCTTGAGAATAAGAGGCACACACTAAATAAATGTATACGTTCCTCATAGGCAGTGACAGAACAGAGATTCAAATATTCTTCAGAAGCTATGAGTCATCAGTGCTAACTACACTACAGTAATGAGCCATAAACTCCTGCAGGAGGTTGTACATGTGAAACTGTATTATAATCTTGTTTGTTAAATTAAGCATTTTTTGATGGTATGTTACTGGTGTCAAAATATAACAGAGAATGAATGACTGAATCAATAAAAAAATTACAATTTTCTGACACCAAAGGCAATGTGACTTAACAAGTTCCTTTGTTTTGCTGATGTTAAGATGAAGACAATTCTCTTTGCACCAAGAAAACTTTCCACCGACTCTTATACTCTGTTTCATCCCCTTTATCAATACACCCCATATGTGCAGAAATCTGAGAAATTGTTTAAGTGACATGACCTGGTCTTATATTTATAGTTTGAAGTGTACAGAGTAAAGAGAATACAAGACAGGATTGTTCCTTGTGGTGATCCAGTGTTGCTAACATCCATATTAGAAATGCAATCCTTGAATCTCACAAACTGCAGTCTGTCCGACAGATATTCCATTATCCAGGACATATACAGTAGGTTCATCTACCTGCATGTCTCCGAGTTTACCCCTTAACAGGGATGGGCTGGATGGTACTGAAGGCACTTTTGAAATCAAAAAATATAATCCTCACAGTACTGCCAGCTTTCTCTAGGTGAGAAAAAGCCTTGTGGAGCAGATATCTCCATTCCAATCTTTGTCCAATAGGCAAACTGCAATGGGTCCAGGCAGTTTACCACAACAGCACTTGTATAATCCAGGACCAGTCTCTTAAAGGTCTTCATGATGTGAGACGCAAGGGCCACTAGTCTTTAGTCATTAGGTGAAGAGGCGCCTGCCTTTTTTGCCACAGGAACAATGCAGGGTGTTTTTACAGCAGTGGCACTTTAAGCCTTAAGGACAGACTAAACAGAGGACACCACAAAGTTGGACAGCAACGGCCTTAAGAACTTGAGGACTGACTCCATCTGGTTCCGAATCTTTTTTTGTGTGTAGCTTCCTCAAAATATTCTCTAAACACATTATACAGTGAAGATTAGCACCATTTGGACATGTTAATATGTTATCCATAAAGAGTTCAAAACATGGAATATTTTTTCACAATAATAATATGAAATAGTCATGTGCCGACTTACGGCTTCAATTGATAAATGTCAGTCACAGCGTGTATAGGTCAATGCAACTGAGTCTCTGTGCACCTGATGCGGGTCACCAGTACGCACACTTTAACTGCTGGTACAGAGTAGAACAAACATGATCTTCAAGTCTTGGCAGCAGCATGCCTTGTCCATGTAAGGGATGACGGTATGGGCCATATACATAAGAATTAATCAAATGGATCAGTGCTGGTCAAAACAAACCTTAAAGGGAAATCCAAGAGTAAGAAAACATACAAGACCATGTGAAATTATAACAATGACGAAAGATTTACTTACTGTTTACAAGGTGTTTTTATCTTCTTCATGGAAAAGAAAAGTGCAAACCATCTGTTCAGTTCGGAAACAAAAAGACATGCCATAAAGCATGACTTAAAAAAAAATGCTGAGTGGAACTGTTATCTCCGTAGCCCCACCACCACTTTTCTCACTGCCTTTATGCAGTGTATCACTCTATGGCTGGCAGTGCTGCCACAAGTACTTGATAAACTAGAGTATGGCCTTTGTGGCCACTAGCAGCTAGTTTTAGGAACTTCTACAAACATAACCCTAATGTTTTCCTATGGTCCTCAGCCTCAAGTACAAATGGCCTCTATTTCATTGGCCTTGAAATCGGCACATGACTGCATTAGCAAAGGACATTTTTTTGTTTTTCTTTTTAAAATGCAAGAATTTCAGGAATAGCTGTGTCATAATGAAACTGCTCAAATAATGTATTTTTCCAATCATTTTTGCTTTATATCTCCTCCTACTTACTTTGAAGCTTCAGTTATATGTATTGCCTTCAATGCTGGTATCCAATGTCTGCAACTCAGGAAATAGTGCTCACTCTCTAAACATGAGTATTTTAAATAAGGAAAAACACATCTTTTGATTCACTGCTGTGCTAAAAACTGATCATAATACATATGTATGTGCTTATTATATACATATTTTTTTATTATTTACATCATCTGCAATGCTTGCAAAATTATGTATTTGAATACAGTATAGGTGTTTTTTTCTTGTCCGTAAAAGTCTGTATGACGCATGCAGTCATTTTTCTATTTTTTAATAACATTCACCAGTATAGGAAGTACTATGTATGAAGCCAAAAAACTCTAATTTTGCATCCAGTGTTCTTAACTGGCCAAAAAAGATCTATTTTCACTTTCAATCTGAGTAAATAGTGAAGTAACATCTTCCTATTAAACTCTGGCAATATAATATCATGCAGACTTTTATTTAACCAAATGATATTTTTAATGCTACGATTAATATCTGTTCATGAAGTAATATGGTTGTGCATTTGACTTGAATAATATAAATCTTAATGTAAGTAACCTCCTTAGCGTTAGACCCTAGCAATACTCAGGCTGCAAAAAGCATGCCAAAAGCGTTAAACCAGAGTGTTACTCGGGCAACTGTGCAGATGCGTCCTACTCAAGCATTAGAACGGAGAATCATTTGGGCTGAAAAAGTGCTGCAGTTTTTTTTTGGAGAAATTATGTCTGAGTGTAGGTTTTCCCCAATTATGAAATATCTGCACTGTCACCAACAAGACTATGATGAGAATACCCATCCAGCACCTAAACTGAAGAAAATTTGTGAGATATACCAGGCCACTGTAGCACAATTCTGGACCATTTACATTTCAGACTGTGATGTCAGCATCAATGAAAGTCTCATGGCTTATAAGGGCAGACTACCATGGATGCAGTACATCGTGTTAAAAACAGCAAGATTTGGCATAAAGTTTTATGAGTTTTGTGAATCTAAAACAGGATACATTTGGAATTGGAGCACTAACTTTACATATTCTAAATGCTTCTTCCACTGATCCGCTCTCAATTTCTTTCACTTTCATCACTACCAGACAATGTGTACAGAGTCAACATGGCTATGCTTAGAAAGAGTGTTTGTGATTTTATGAATTTTAGTTAATGCTCGAAAAAAGAAAATCAAATAAAAAAAATGCTGAACATCACGAGATTGGCTTTTGCATGCTGATTTTTCTTAATTACTGAATAAAAAATATTATATATTGCCTAACCTTAAATAACAATGATTCAAACTGCTAGTAAGGTATAGATTAAAAAGCAAAACAAAGCCACCAATTCATGCACTTGATGACAAGCTCTTGCAAGCAAGAATGTAAGTTTACATGAGTGAGAAATAATATTTTATTAGAAAACAGTACTGACAATTAGGAAAGGTAAAGGTTTCAAGTAAGACACCTGTAAAGTAAAAACCCTAAAGGGTCTGTCCACTCTCTTACTAATAACACTAACAAAAAAGAATAACATGGCTAACCTGACACCATGTCAGGATTCAAGGAGGCTTAACACATACTGCAGTAGAAGATTAAAAAACTTACACTACAATCTGACACAAATCAGGAATACATAGTTGTGCATGAAAGCTGAATGGCTTCAAATTGATGATTTATATAAATTATGTAATTAAATGACAGAATTTAATTCTACATTAAAGTTAAAAAATGTAATTTTGCTCTCAAATAGTACATGTATTTTTAAACTAAAGCAAGAAACTAGAAAACAACAGTCTAAAATATATTTGTCCAAGGCTACAGGAAAAACAATACTGTCCTGAAAAATAAAATTGTGCATTTCAAGAACTGCAGGTTAACAAATTAGGAGGGGGGAAAAAAGTTGGGGTGAACATTTAAACCTGTGGGTGACTGTTACACTCACAAATATATTCCCTAAAGTCATTAATTATACAGATCAAATTGTAGATTACCTCATGACCAGAACAGCTGTAAAATAGCTAAAGTGTGTGCTTTAACCATATGACCTATAAAATTACTTAAAATCCCCATCTAGCGCTTGACAGTAATTGTTACATTTATTGAACCAAGGCAATCTAAAGCACCTGGAACTCTGTCCTACAAGTTTACCATAAAGAGTACTGAAGTAATTTTAGAGCTCGCAACATTCAGTTTATATGTAAGAATAAGCACAAAATGTTAAAAGCATTACTTGTTCAAACCTCCATAGTTAAAAGTACAAAGTAAAACACAAAGAATCAGATAAACAAACAAAAAAGATACAAAACGAACCCTTCAAAGCTTGTATTTTGTTTTTATATTTCAAAGGCATGTATTTATTTGTTCCTTTACACTTTCCAGAGCTCAATTCAACACTAACCTTTAAAAGTGGTTGCCAGACATCAACTTTTGGTTGCTGAAACTGAAAATATGGTTGCCATTTTAACAGCCTACTGTATACATTGTATTTGGAGTGATTAGGATGCTATGCAATGATATTTATCACTTAACGTCAGGATTCCAGCTCTGCACACACCCATTCCTTGTGACACATGGTTTGTTGAGGATTGGTGTGGCATAATTCAGTTCGAGCAATTGTTTATAATGTTTTCACAGCTGAAACACTTCTTATTTAGCAGTAAATGTTTAAAATGCAAGACGGCTATTTTCAAAAGACTTACAGAATACTTATTTACTGTTTTATAATCTTGCTTTCATGCAATTCTGTGCATTAGCAGATGAAAATGAACTGCCTAAACCGGCCTAAACTATTGGAGTTGGTTTCAGTCATCTATCCCTGAACCCAACAAAATGAAAAGCTTTTTCTGCTTTTGGCACAGATCTCTAGGTAACAACAGTATAAGCAACATTACAGAAATTCATGACAAGTTGCCATACATTATTAATAATTTAAATATTTTTAACAAAGTACAATTTATGGGGCAGCATGAAGCACAATGGAAGCTCTATTGTCACACAATAAGGAGACAGGGAATCACCTCCTGGGTACTCCCTGCTTAGAGTTTGCAAGTTCTTCCCATGTCTCCATAGGTTGTCTCCTACAGTCTAAAAAGATACAGGACAGGTGAATTGACTCTGCTAAATTTGGTATTGTATGTGTGTGTGTGTGGGATGACCTTATTATGGACTGGTGCCCTGTCCAGTGTTTGTTCCTGCCTAACTCCAGATGCTTGTTGGGATAGGCTCTGACAACACCACAACCCAACTTGGGATAAGTGGGTTTGGAAGCAGATGGATGAATTAAAGTACAATGTTATATATTTTAACAGATTATATATATATATATATATATATATATATATATATATATATATATATACTGTATATATATATACACAGTATATAAATTCTGTACTGTAAACTTCATATAATTGAAAATATGCAAAAGATCTCTGCAAGTGTAAAATAACAGTAGATGCTTGTGCGTATCATCTCTGCCGGCTGAGCTTCTGTTTTATGTCCTTTATTCTTTAACATTCAGCAGCATTTGTCTGACTTGTTTCTTAACTGGGTTACTAAAATATCGATCCTGGTATCTGGTATTCAATTAAAAATAAATACTACTAGTAAAATACACTAGTACTTAATGAACTGTACCAACACTGCAGTCATTTGAAGAAACAATCTGAAGTGAACATAATATATGTATCAAAAGAAAAAGTAATAAAAAAGTACTTGAGGTTCACTGTAACTTGCTGAGTGATGTAATTTTAAATGTTTTATCACATATGTAGTGTAAACAGTCTTCACTTTAGTTCCATCACAGCTGACTTTCGCCTGGCACGTGTTCCAGTTAGTATATCTTTCATCTTCTCACACTTGAACGGACTTCCACACAGAAGACATTATTGTAGTGACTGCACTTTCTGTGGATTTTCAGCTCTTTCATGTTCATCTCTCTCTATGCTAAAGGAACATGTGCTGGGTTGATTATAACACAATTTCTTTAACTTGCTTTATTTATTTATTTATTTTAACCAGTACAAATGTAATCCAGGAAGTTCAGCGTGCATGAGCAATGCTTACATTTTTATCAATTGTAAAACTGACTAGTAATTAGCAAGTTATACTCCAATCTGCCAATTACACATAATGAGGAAAAACTGTCCATTTATGATCCACTACCAAAAAACAGGTGCATCACTAAAGTGGTTGAAATTTTTGGCATTCATGGCCAACAAGGTGGTTGCCAACTGCCTCAAAGTGGTGGCAAATGGCAACTATTAATGTCAAGCCCTACTTGGCCTTCCTTGCAAATTAATCTAAATGAATAAAGCAGTGCTTGAACACCAATAATTTTTATTCCACTGTTAAAAAAAAAAATAAATACATAAAATAAAATCTTTCCAGTGATGTGTTTCATCATCTGTTTTTTGGACACACACTCCCTTGGTATTGGGTCTGTTCAAAAATATTAGATGCTGTTAAAAGGTTGTACTGCAAATAGAAATACACTAAAACACCTGTACACCTTCAGATAATCATACTAGAATCTCTTTAAATCTTCTACATCATTTCGTGGGTACACAGTATTTTTAAGTAAATAAATACAGAAGTGTTCAAATGAACCAAATGTTGTTTCGGGTCATGTAGAATCACAATAAAGGAGAGACAAAATTACAGTGATTGATTAACCATTGATGGAAATGTAATGCTTTGTATCCATAATTCAGAATAGACTGAATTCAACTATTTCATTTTCTCAAAAAGTTAATTAGTTCTTCTCAGATATACTGTTCCTTTAACTACGTACAGAATAAAATCTCTAACCAATCTGGATGCTTTGTACATTTTCAGTAGACAGAAGACTGTTTACCGTTAAGACTCCTGTTATACCAAAACAGAACACTTCAAACTAATCAAAGTAAGGAGATGGCATCAGAAGAACCAGCCCGAAGATATGCATCACTTAATTTCATTATATGTGGACAAATATTATAATGCAGTGAGATATGTTACAAAATGGCAGTTATCAATGCTTGCTAAAGTATCCCATATCTCTGCTTTGACAGGATGTTTCTAAATATGAAAATATAATTAATTTAAAAACTGTTAAATTATTTTAATGCTACAGTAACCATGCTTTTTGCACAGAAAATCCGATAAACTCTACATACAGTATTTTAATGAGTGACTATTCTTTATCATGTCTCTCTTTTTATAACAACAATAACATTTATTTATATAGCACATGTTCATACAAATAATGTAGCTCAAAGTGCTTTACATGATGAAGAAAGAGAAAAAAGACAAAGTACGAATTAAAATCAGAGAACACTAATTAACATAAAATCAAAGTAAGGCCCGATGGCCAGGGAGGACAGAAAAAACAAAAAAAAACTCCAGACGGATGGAGAAAAAATATAACATAAGATAAGATGATCTAACTTTATATAAAAAATAAACTATCACTCAATTAACACAAGTTTTAAATGGATGCACAATACAGTGTGCTGTTGTTGACAAAAGTGTGTAAAAATGCAGATACCAAATCGTATTATGACATAATGGTGGTGTAATAGTGGCAGCAGAATATGAACACCTTAAATGTTTTTCTATCTTTCCTTTTAAATGCTATGAAGAACTTCACACAAATATGCTAAATTTTGACAAGAATAATACAGTTTTTGCATTCAGCAAGCACAAAAGCATAACCTCCTCCTTGATCTAACTCTAAACTTTACTGTACAGAGTTTGGTGCCGCAGCTAAAAACAAACTTTGAAACTATTGAAAACTTGTGTTTTCAGTGGTTTGCCTCTCTTCCTGTTGACTCTGCATTGTGTACAATTTTTGCCAGGCCTGACCTGCTGCAGTCAAGGTAGTCAAGGTTCCTTAAATTTACAATTATGTGTTAATCAATATTATCTTTTCGAGGCCTGTTACTGTCTTGTCGGGATTATTAAATGGATCCTGGTAGTGGTGCCATGAGAAAAAAGACATTGTTTTATACTTGACATTTATTCCATTACACTTTCTAAAAATTATATAGCCTATTAGTAGCACACCACCACCAGTTACTCCAAACACCAAATACTATGCATTCACTAATTTTTCTGAACCAGGTGGTTCAAAACAGAGTCAAAGGGAACCAGAGCCTATACTCTGAGTTATAATGAAAAACATCAATTTAAGTAACAGCTATGAATGTACACATCAAACTACAAATATCATTACGTGCTCAATGTAATAGCTGTCAGACCTGAATCTGTCAGAATCTGCTTCAGTGAACTTATATGACCACCAAGATTTCTTGCCGGTATTAACTAGCTGTATTGCCACCCTGGTCACATTGCACACCAAAACAGTTTTCTCAGCTGTCTGCAATTTTAGATGTTACTATTTACTTGGCAAACAGTAGAGAAAACTGGGATGCTAAAACTTCATCTAAGCAAATACTCAAATGACTTTCCTATAGGACCATATATGAGGAACTGTACAAAAATGGTTTAAAAAAGCTCTTTAGATGTACAGTAAATTACATGCATATTGTTGCAACTGTTTAATTGCTTAGATCTATTAACTATTTGGCGTAATGGGCAGCACATCAAAGACACTCATACTGTACCCTATCTATTATTGTATTTCTCAAAAAGTGGCAAAAATCAAGTGATTTTTAAACATGAAGCAGTTATGCAAAACTTCAATCATATAGCCAGCATGAGGAGTAATAACACTGACAGCCATTGCAAGGCTTACTTTGTTGCATTATCACACAAATATTTTATTACACAGAATCTTCAGACATTACAGGAAGCTAGAGGTGTGAAATAAACCAATGCTACTTATGTAGAAAAAGTGGTGCAAAGAGAAGGTGCATCCATGCTCTTGGTATATTTGCTAATATGAACACACTCAACTCTCCATATTGACATCTATTACAGTCAATTACTATCTTACCAGTTGTCAACGTAAGCTATTAAGTATAACTTCTAAAATAAGGGTGTTTATCTGACGTAATTTCAATTGAAATAGTCTATAATAGTTTTATTTCTAAGAAAACAGCAGCATATTTTGATAAAAAGAAAATATGGAAATGGTTAAAAGGATATTAATTGATGAACCAAGTACACATTTTACAAACATTGTACAAACACAAGTACACACATAATACTCATAGTATACAGTAAAAAATACATATATCTTAAGTCATCTTGGGTTAGTCCCTTATTATTATTATTATTTTTAAACTACCTAATGTTTCCATTGGATATGTAACTTATCCTTTGCTTTCATATTAAAAAACACACACACTTGAATTCCATCACTTTCAGCAAATTCCCTAATATAAAATAATGGAATATTCTTCTGTGAATGCCTGTTATTCTTTGTGTACTAAAGATAATTTAAACAAAATGCTTTAAGTAAGCCCAGTGACAAGGACATGCGCCAACTCCTTTGGCAAATTTAGCCTTGGGCTCTGTCGGTGAAAAATAGAAACTTTCAGCCAAGAAAATAAAGAATTCAGAAAGAAACAGTTGCTTCTTTGGGTCTGAATACATATGTCTCCACAAGTCAGACAGTGAAGGCAATCTGTTCATGTATTAAATAAAATACATTTTCACAATGCATGTCATTTTATTTTAAAGGACTTTAACATTTAGATTTATTGCTAAAAGACAACAACAATGTAAACATATTTATGCATTAATACATACAGAGGTAGATCACCAGTAAAATGAAAGTTCAACCTCCAGTCACTTTGACTGTCAAATATGGTGTGCGAAATTAACCATTATTAATTCGCAGACACAAATTACATACACATAAATATGTATCTGTGAGTATGTAGAGTATGCATGCATATATTTTATTTTGTATGTGCACACACACAAATATATGTTTCTATGATTCATTAATGTTTAATCATTCTCTTTATCAACCAAGATGAGTGATTTAGAACTTCACCCATACAGTACACACACAGTAGTGTCTATTGTGTGAAACAATAAATTGTAATTTAGTTGAATTTACACATGTTAATTAATGGTTACTTTAAACTGAAGGAAAAGCAGCTGAAGAAACCTGTTGGATCCCTACAAAATAACATACTGACATATGAGTGTGAAAAAAGATCCACAAATTCATACTGTACATAAATGGGAAAGTCACATAAATATGGTTAAATAAAAGCTAAAGAAAGGAACACACATTTTAGACAAATGTTCAAATTGCTAAATTTCTGTTATCGAAAATTCTAAATTCTAAAATGTATTCAATAAAGGTTTATGACACCTAGAATGGCTAAAAGAAACAGATTAGTAAATAGTGCTATATAACTCTTGCTGTATGAACAGTGACAGCACATTTTCTACAAAAGTAACCTGTTCTTTAGTATGTGCCTTACCTTTTAAACTAACACAAATTTAACAGATCATGAACCGAATTTCAAATAAACTTAACTGCAGGCACTGACACACCCTTAACCTCTTTTTGAACTTGGAAAGCAAGTTTGATTCTTGACAACTTGCTAAGTGAATGATTTTGCAATACCAGGTTTTACTGCTACATATTCTTACTACTTCAGCAATCTAATAATTTTTTAAACACAATTTGTGTGAGATGTACACTTTAATATGCAAGTAATAAAATGAGTTAACCATACTTTTTAAAAATGTACATAAGATAATTTTAAAAATATATACAAGAGCACACAATCTGTTTTTCAGCTTCCATGTTAAGGGAGACAAAAGACATTTAAAAACAATAGACAATTACATTGCAGATTCAAAAGCAATAAAACAAGAAACATTTAACTGTAAACCAGCTACAAGATACTATGAATTTAATTCTCACCAACTGAAATTGGTGAAGACTCAGATCTCCCTGTCCCGGGAATTCCAAGCAGAAGGGGCCCTGAAATGCAAAGACGTATATGTCCCGAGTCACATAATTGTATTTGTATATTGTCCAACTAGGATATGCATTCAAAGCAAGCAAATTAAAAACTTCAACAATCAAACTGTATTTTTCTTATTTTCTGAGAGAGGTCAATCTCAGAATATATTAAGTGCTAAACATTATGATTAAACATAACAAAACTGTTCTGTCAGCAAAAAAACACACACAAAAAAACAGTATATCCTAAGCAAACCTAGCTACTCTCATGTAAACGGGTTCCACTGTAAGAGAGCAGGCAATTTATAGTGTCAGGAAAATTGAATATCATATCTATACATATAACTAATTAGAATTCATTGTACACACCTTATCTACACTTCACCTACTGAAACTAGGAAACTATTTGAATGCATTTTAAGGCAGACAAACAAAGACCTGCGCTATACACTTTCAAACTAAATTTTACACTTATATAAAGGGCATTAATACATCCAAGTGTCAAACCTAGGAAAGTAAGGACTTTAAAATGAATAATGGCTATTATACTAAAGCATGAGCTATGATGAGTGCAAAGACAGTGACTACGCTTTTCAAGACTGTCACTGAAATACTGTTACATTCAATATCAAGCAGGTTTATATGTCAGAGACAGAGAGCAAGAAAGAGGGAGAAAAAAATTACAGAAAAAATTAGGTTTATTTTTTTAATTTCATTGTTGAAATAAACGTCCTAAATAAATGTTATTGAGCATATTTGATACAACCTGTCAAAAGTCCCCCTATACAACTTTTCATTTTTAACAGCAATGTGGGCATGCTTTGACTGAGTAGTATTTTACTCCATAAATGTCACAAATTTTAAACATATAACATGCAAATTTGAAGTGAAGGGGATGGGATCTGCTCACTAAAAACTTTCCCCTCTCACAAATACAAGTTAGCCCAAGGGCACACAATTAATTTGTAATTTAACGGCCCTATTACATGAATACCCATAAAGCACCTGACCACCTTCACATTCTTCTTCATTGTTGATTGCATTCCATTAGTTAACGCTACTTAATTTTTATTTTCCTGTTCAGCACAATGATACATCTGGACACCAAATTGGAGACCTGCCTGAACTTTTACTTGCATTGGGATAAGAAACAGTTAACATTCCAGTATTCCCTGGTGCCTGTGAAAGCCCCTCAAGACAATGCAGACATTGTCCTGCAAACAAGACTCCCAGGGAATGACATCTTTTTGTTTATGCCCCAGTTCCCAGCCAGTCAATTTAAAATGCATTTGTTAAAACCCATCTTGCTATAATCAAGAATGAGGTGCTCTGAAGGTAAATATTTTTCAAGACCAACATTCTACAATAGTATACCTTTATTATTATTATTTAACTGCTTCTTAAAGACTTTTAATTGGCATTAATGTGCTCTTCAACTTATTCACATTTACTAAAACATTTTAATTATTAATTAATATAATTTAGTATGATTTTGTTATGACAATCAACATGATAAAACTGACTATAAACCCACAAGAGGTTTTGCATTTCTACACATTAAAAATAAAGAAACCCTTAATTTACTGTGCATAGACATTTGTTACTTTTGTTTATACTCCAATTATAGCATACACAAATTCAGTTTTCTGAAAATTCAAAAAATGTGTCTACCCTAGTTATAGCTTATAGCACATTTTGTTTCAAAAATAGGATGCTCATTCTCTTAGGTTAATGAAGCTGTAACTTTAACAGTAATTCAAGGCATACAAAATACTAAAGAAACCTGTGCAACTATCTTCTCCTGGAAAAGATTGGCAGTATGCAAATACACAAACACAAATTGCTCTGTGGGATTATGTCAAAACCACCATCTCCTATCGTGGAAATACTGCACAGCTCTCAGATTTTTTTTCCCCACAAAGCACGTGTTCCCCCAAATTACTACATATTTCCAATTTTTATTAACATTACATCACTGGTAACCATCAACCTTGACAGCAGCCATTTCAATATTTTAAACTGCACATCAGGTGGTTTAATTAGCTACAGTACTTTTAAAATGATAAAAAGCACACACACACTTATTTGAGCATGTCTGAGATGAATAGATTCTAACTAGCATCCTTCTCAATAAATGCACCATTCCTTTTATTTTCAGGTAAATTAGATGTATTCAAAGAAATATGAGTGAAAACATGAAGATGTGCTTTCAAATTAAACATTTTTCTCAAGTGGCTATATTTCTTTTTGAGGCTTAAAATTAAATATCAGTCTTAACACAGAGTTTTGCAATTACAGATCACTTTACATTTCAAAGTTGAATAAGCAGCCTTCTACTATGTAATCAATGTCGTTAAGTATCTGATTAAAAGTTGTTACTATAATCGATCAAGTGATCTGTCAAGGCTGCAGTTAGCAATTTTAGTAATGGACATTATTTATTTATTAAATGAGCTAAGCTCATCTTAGTAAAAGAACTGTTTGGTCATTAAGTTACAAGGAACATTAAGCTCCCAAGTACTAAATATGCATAAATCTATAATTTCATCACTGCCTGAAATCACCGTTTATTGGATATATGTGTTTTAGTCTGACAAAAGCATAAGAAAAAGTTTATGATGAAGTAACAGGTGCAAACAGCAATTAACACTTCATTTCATAATTGTAAAACTAAACATTGTGAAGTCAAGGTAATGATTTTGCAATGTAAACAATGACATTCCTAGATGGATTCACAGTAGATTTGGTGTTGTCAGTCAAGGCTGTTTGCCATTCAGTGAATGTACCCAATGGTACCTCTATTGGAGGTGTACCAAACACCGTCTAATAGGGCTGACCAAGAATATGCTGGACAGACTTCCTCCTTTTAGGAACACCAGGAACATCACAGAAACAAAAGCTGGGGATTGGGCTTATCTGACCAACTCTACATGGTTCCACAATGACCCCTTTTCAAGAAAAATGGCTCAAAAGTGGAAAGAGACAAGAAAGTAATACTTATTTTATTTTACTTTAAAAAAGCAGAACGACATATTGCCGAAAATCTTAGATAAGGAAAAAATGATTCAAGACAATTAACTAGATAAGCAGATCGGAATTATTTTTACAACTTGCCATATACAGTAGTTGCATTTAATGCAAACATTTTAAATCATGAAGATGGAAAATTTTAATTGTACTAAACATTCAGAACACACAAAAGCAAGTCTATGAAACAAGGAGCTGATTTACATATAATGGATACTGCCAATGTCTAGAAACAGCTATCCATTAATATGTAAAACATAAAAATACCCGAATATTTTTTTATAAAATAAAATATTGGGTTTTCAGTTACAATTTGAATGTTTATATCAAAAATGTTTTACACAAGTAAAATATTGGGTTTTCAACTATAATTTGAATGTTTATACCAAAGCAAACGTTTGGGAGATTAAAAAGACAAGTGTCAGATGCTTCAAAGAGTCAGCAACATTGAATGACTTTTGATGAACTGGCTTGGAGCTAAGAAATATCTTAATATTTCTGTTCTTGCTGTTCCTGTTTCAAGCTGATTTTGCTAAAGTACTGAGACTTAGCCTTGTGTTTTGGGGTGTCAAACGTCACTATATATATATATATATATATATATATATATATATATATATATATATATATATATATACATATACACACACACAGTGGTGCTTGAAAGTTTGTGAACCCTTTAGAATTTTCTATATTTCTGCATAAATATGACCTAAAACATTATCAGATTTTCACTCAAGTCCTAAAAGTGGAGAGAGAGAAACCAGTTAAAGAAATGAGACAAAAACATTATACTTGGTCATTTATTTATTAAGGAAAATGATCAAATATTACATATTTGTGAGTGGCAAAAGTACATACACACACACTATATATATATATATATATATATATATATATATATATACACAGTATATATATATATATATATATATATACTGTATATATATATATATATATACTGTATATATATATATATACTGTATATATATATATATACTGTATATATATATATACTGTATATATATATATATATATATATATATGTATATATATATATATATATATTGTCACGCGAGTGCATTAGGAGGCCGCATGGACTGATTCGAGAACACCTGGGAAAACATTCACGCCAGGGAATGGCGGGTATTAACTTTCTCCCTCTGCTTCCTTATAGAAAAGAGACCTTCCAGCACCATAGGCCTGGTTTGACCGCAGTGCGGTACTTCCGCCCTTCCTCCGCCATCTTGCCCTGACGCCATCCTTCCCATCCTCCCTTGCGGTCCTTCCCAGCTGTCCTCCACTTCCGCTCCACCCCTATAATGGCCGCGACGCCAGGAGGCGGCGTCGCGTTATGAACTGTTTAGTTTATGCTTATGACCTTTTTCTTTGTTTTGAAAATTATCTGTACAATATACGGGGCCGGAAAACCCCAACCCTTATTGCTGTCTCCTCGGTCCTTTTACAACTGGCGAGCGGCAGGATACAGAGATCCCGAGATGACGGAGGGACAGGACCTCAACACTGTGCTACAAGCAATGAACGTCCAGCTCCAGGCGCTGCAGCAGGCGCAAGCCGCCACCACCCGGGAGCTGGAGGCCACGAGGCCAGGTTAGTAGAAGCCCAACGGGCGAGACCAGACCCGCCCAGGCAGCCGCCTCCTCCTTAGTCCCGATGGGCCCTTCGGAGGACGCCGACGCTACCTGGGCATGTTTGAGAGGACGCCACCCGAACGAGTGGCAGCGGTCCGAGTGGGCGCCCATCCTGGCGCCATATCTGAAGGACCAGCGCCATGGCCTATTATGACCTCCCTGAGGAGGAGGCCTAATTACGACCTCCTCAAGCCCAAATACTGGCCCGCTACGGCATTAGCCCGGCCAGCAGGCGGCGAATGGCGGAACTGGGTCTTTGACCCGAAAAGCCTGCTCGCCCAGGCGCTCGAAGTTCTGGGGCAAGATGGGCGCTGGCTACGCCAGAGGGACCCCAGGGGCGGAAAGTGGTCGAGCAGGTGGCCTGTGAAGGCCTGGTCAATGCCATGCCCAGTTCCCTCGCCCAGCAGGTCCGGGGACACGCCTACCAAAACATGTCGGGCCTCCTAGACGCCCTGGAGCGCCAGTTGGCGGTCCTCCGACTTGGGGGTCAGAAAAGCCTGCTCGCTGGAACCGCAGGGACGGGCGGCCACCCCGAAGCCCTCTCGACGCGCTGCAGAAGCGCCAGCCAGAGCCAGAGAGAGCCGGACCGCCAAGGCTGTTTCAAGTGTGGCGAGACCGCCACCTGCTACCAACCTGCCCCCACAACATCGCCCGAGCCTATGGACTGTACCTGGACGCCGCCGGAGAGGTATTGTATCCCGCCGCATCCCTTGGCGAAGTCCAACACGGGAGTGGTGTTGCTAAATGGGCACGCCGTGGTAGCTTTGTTTGATTCCGCAGCAACATTACCATTGTCGCTCGCGCTTTGTCTTACCGCAACAGTGGTTAAACCAGCGTTTGTTGGTCACTTGTGTGCATGGGGGACTAGGTCCTATCGCTCCGCCACTGTTATGTCACCTGGAAGGGGAACCAACCCAAATGACGGTCGCTGTGTTACCTGAACCCCTTCCCAGTGATTTTGGGACAAGACTGGTCTAAAAGAATCAGCGGTAAGCCATTCGCCTCCCGGGCCTGTTGGATCTTGTGATGAGGGGAAAAGGCACCCTCCCCGGCCTCCACGCCGCACAAGGGCAGGCCCTAGCGGCGCTGGTGTTTCGGGGACTTTTCCTGGCCACGGACCTTGACCCGAAGACTCCGCCGAAGGGACTAGCCAGGAACTCTTCCCAGGCCCAGGCCACAAGACCTCTCGGCGCCTGGACCATCAGTTTCGTCCACGCCGCCTCCTTTAAGAGGGAACAGTGGAATGATGATTCCCGCGCTTTGCCCGAATGCGTTGTTCTGCCTAACAGCTCACCAGCGGACGGTTCCACACCGCGCGAACCCTTCTTTGTCCTCGAAAATGATCTGTTGTACCGAGTGGCTACCCATGAGGGCGAGGTGCGAAGTTGTTGCTAATTCCTGCACCTTCCGGGCGGAGATATGCGAAGTTGGCCCATGCTCACCTCCTAGGCGCCACCTCGGGCCGAAAAACGCTGGAGAGAATTAAACTCCGGTTTTACTGGCCTGGGATTAATGAGGAGGTCCGCGTTCTGTCAATCCTGTCCGAGTGCCAGACCCGCCAGATTCCTAGGAGGGACCGTGCTCCTCTAGTCCCTATACCCCTAGTGATGTACCCTTTGAAAGAATAGGGTCGATCTGGTGGGACCCTGGAGCCCTCAACCCGTGGCCACAGATATATTCTAGTCATGGTGGACTATGCCACCCGGTACCCAGAGGCGGTTCCCCGCGCCCGCTAATACTAAAAGCATCGCACGGAACTGGTTAATTTGTTTTCACGCGTGGGCATACCCAAGGAGGTCCTCACGACCAGGGTACGCCTTTACATCGGATACGCTCAGGAGGTAGCCAAATTACTGCAGATAAAGCACCTGAAAGCGCCTGTCTATCACCCGCAAACTGACGGGCTGGTGGAACGCTTTAACCAGACGCTTAAGCAGATGCTCGCAAGGTAGTCAGCGCTGACGGCAGGAACTGGGACCAGCTCCTCCCGCCGTGCTTTTGCTTACCGGGAGGTACCCCAGGCCTCTACTGGCTTCTCCCCATTTGAATTGTTATATGGCGACAACCCCGGGAATCCTCGACATCCTAAAAGAAGGCTGGGAGGCCGAGGCCCTTCCTTCCTCTAACATTTTGGAGTACATAGCGCAACTGCGCGACCGACTCACAAAGATCAGGCCCTCCTAAAAGAGCACGGACTCGTGCGCAAGCAGCGCAGGCCCGTGTTACAACCGCAACTCCGCCCTCAGGGAGTTCCGCCTGGGACCGAAGTTATGGTGCTCGCCCCGACCTCCCACTCGCTGCTCGCCACTGGCAAGGGCCTTACGAGGTTAAGGAGAGAAGGACTGCCGACTATTTGGTGAAACAGCCCAATCGCCGACCGAGAGAGGATCTATCATGTCAACCTGTTAAAGCCCTGGAGAGATAGAGAGGAGCTTCCCAGCTCCCATAGGTCGCTCTCCCTCTTCACGAGCACAACTGCCCTTAACCTCGGAGAAGAGCTGACCCCCAAGCAGCGGCAGGAGTTAGCCCAGACCTCCGTGCCATCCCGAGGTGGTGAGCGAGTCACCCGCC
>NC_053154.1:286694681-286717181 GCF_016835505.1 Polypterus senegalus
GTTTCTATATGACAGTTTTCATGAACACTGGACCACTCACTTTTTTTTTTTAAATGGGAGTGAAACAGGTCTTGTTTGATTTGGAGCACCTGTCAAGGCACATCCTTTGGCCTCATTTTTGTCTTTCATTTTTTTTTACTATTTTAAGGAAAATTATAAGCCACAAGCCACATGTTTTTATGGATTCCTGTCCTTTGAAGGGTATTTTGACTTTTTCAATCATTTATAAGTATAATTGAGCTTTTGAAGCCAGTGCCCCATTTTGGGCCTGCCTGGGGTGCTGGTCATTTCAGAGGCTGATCAGATAAGCCCTGATTAGGTTTTTGTTCATTCTGAGGTATCCTCACCACTTTTTGTCACTCTGTACTTGTTGTTATTCAAAACAAAAATGGTCTAATACTGCAAAAAAGAGTTGTGGAAGAAATAAATAAAAACACCAGGCACAAAATGTAAAATATTACAAAAATAAAAACACTTTTCCACGTCTGGAACCCTTTTTTGGGTACTGATAAAAATGACTTATTTGTAGAAATTTTTTGCCTGCTACATTACTTAAAGATTAGGGGACCACATGTTTTTAAATTCACTGCACCTAAATGACTGCACATTTTGATGAATCTATTATCAATACTCAGTAAATCTCTACAAATGATATCTGTAATCCTATAGCTTATAAGAACCTTCAAAAACATGAAAGGTCCTTGCCACTAAAAACATTAAATTGACATTAAGATATGATCCTTTTCTCTATTAATTAAGAATTCACTAATCTCTACTATATATGCTGCTGCTTCTGCTAATATTAAAACACAGTCCTATCTATTTAACTTGAAGTCACACACCGAGTCTGAACATGTGAAAAAGGTCTATGTTAAAGCAGGCTAATTGTGAAAAGCATATGCTGTAGCATTAATAAATTACTTAGACACACAAGATAAGTATTTATGTATCTTAACCAGGAAAAAGTAAGTTGTCAATATAGGCAAAAAAGAGACAGTAAGTCCCATAAACAAGCATTTATAAAGGTTGTTGTATTGGTAAACGTTTATGCTCAGGCAATAAAATGTCTTTAGATTCTTGTTCTGCTCTTAACAACCTTTTTGCCAGACCCACCCAGGCGCCACAGGTTTCCCATGACGTTATTTATCAGGCTGTTAACAGTGTAATTATGGGCAATTAGAAAAGAACCCACCTGCACACATCAAAACAGCCACCAGTAACAGCGTAGCGAGGAGAAAAAAAGTGCCTGATGTATCCAGTAACAATACAAAATGTGCAATGTTGACAAAAATAATTTAAGATGGTTTTCTGGCACTGAATCGCATTTTAAATTGGGACACAAAAAATGATAGCTTGGGAAAAAAGGCATTTACTTTAAAAAATGTAATATTTAAGAGTGTGGGTTTTTACATAAGCTGGACTAAACAATTAAAAGACAAGATCTTACTCTGCTGACTATGGTTCAGCTCTGTGAAGATGACACTAAATACCACATGGTTCTTATTTATGAGTAAATGAGAATCTACTTATGTATGCCCAATTTAAGTGCTATAAAGTCACATCACGCCTAACATAAAAACAATCGACAGAAGATTCATTAAAGCTCTCACACTGAAAGGAGGAAAAAAATTAAATTTAGCTAATTATCTGCAAACGGTCATCATTATTTATACTCTCCTGCAAATTAATTCAAGATTCAGTTCTTTATTGTCATGTGTACAAGTACAGGCACCTTGTACAATCAAATGCTTACTTCTATGTGCCTCTGTAGACAGAAAACAAATACCAGAGACAAAATAAGTATAGAATAAATACAAAAAGTGACAGCAAATGCATGTGTAAGAAAGCAGTAGCAGAAGCAGTGGAAATGAAAAAATGACTGATTATTCATGAGCCTAATTTCAGTCGGGTAAAAACTCTTCCTAAATCTGGAGATGCATGTTCAGATGGACTTTTGACTCTTCACCGATGGGAGGAAGGTGACAAGTGGCAGTGCAGGATGGCTGGAGTCCTGCCGGCTACTGTTTAAATTCCTAATTAATGCATAATGTGCCCATTATAACAGCAAAGACTTTACCAAGATCGATTGCAATATCTAAGTTTAAACATTTAATATAATGTTCAGGGACTATAGAATATCCCTGCAACATAGGTAAAAAGGCCGGAGAATCCAGTAAAGGATGTTATCATTCCTTTTCACAGTACAATAATGCACTCAACAGGGTACACACTGGGATAATTTAGAATTATCCTCTAATCTAGCCAACCCTTCTTTAAGATGTAGGAAGAAACCCAGGGTAACCTGGAGAATAACCCATAGAGATTTGGGGAAATTTTAAAAGTTCAACACAGGTAATGACCAAGATGGAATTTGAACTTGGTCTCAAGGAACTAGGAGGCAAGAACACTAATAATTATGCCACAATGAAGCCCCATTCTTCTAGTAATTTCAACAAAACCATCATCCATGTATTAATTATTTAACAGGGTGCTATAGTAGCTTACCTAAGCAGTATCAGGCGAAGGGCAAGGCTGGAAATATATTGGTATCATCACATGTAATGTGGGAACCTCTTCATGGTACTTAATGACAGAGGGGTGTCGCTATAATGTGACATTTATCTGTGTGCTCTTTGGTGTAACTGAAATGATGTAAATGAACCTTCATGAAAGGAGGAGCAGTTCTTTTAAAAACTAACCAATCAAGTTATAGAGAACTCTAATGCTGAAATGGCATGGTCCAGTTACCAGAAGGAACAAAGTATGTCTATTATGGAATTAATTTCTAATTATGACTTAAGACACTTCTTTATTTAGTATTTCCATAACACCAGTTCTTCATAAAGAACATTTTATACACACATGCAACAATACAGGGTCTATTAGCCTAACATGCATATCTCCAAAATGGAAAAGAAAACTGGTATACCTGGAGAAAAGCTCACAAAGACAAGAAACAAACTTACAAATTCCAAACTGCTAGATACACTGCCAAAACTTTTGCCATAGAAATGGTTATTACAGAAGTATATAAAACCATTGCAGTCAGTGTTGGTAATTAAGCACATTTAATTAACACAACTAAAAGAAGTCAGACGAATACCATGTCTTAGAAGTGATGGGTGAAATATGGGAATTTAATTATTTTAAAATCAAAATCCTCATAAGTGCTTGCAAACTATTTGAACTGTTCCTGCTTATTAAAACACCACACCATTAAGATGATGGTCATCAAAAAATAACTTTTATTAAAAGTACTAATTTGTAATTACTTCATGCCAAAGATGACTTCTTTGTATAACTATGGTTTCAAACATCCCATTAGTTTTAAGGTGGAATAGGGTAAAGCAAATATAAACCACATTTTTCAGCTGTGTTTCTGCTCTACGGTGCCAGGCAGTGAGCACAAGGCCCACTAGAGGACGTTGGGCCCTTAGGCCAACCTCATGAGGTCTACTTCTGAATGGTCAAAGACATTCACACCAGTGGCCTGCTAGAGGTCACGTTATAGTGTTCTCGCAGTGTTCATCCTGTTCCTCCTTGTCCAAAGGAGCAGATACAGGTCCTACAGATGGTTTAAGGACCTTCAACGGCCCTGTCCAGCTCTCCTAGAGTAAACTGCCTGTCTCTTGGAATCTCCTCCATGTCCTTGAGACTATGCTGGGAGACACAGCAAACCTTCTGGCAATGGCACGTATTGATGTGCCATCCTGGAGAAGTTGGAGTACCTGTGCAACCTCTGAAGGGTCTAGATATCTCCTGATGCTACCAGTAGTGACACTGACTGTAGCCAAATACAAAACTAGTGAAAAAACAGTCAGAAAAGATGAGGACAGAAAAATGTCAGTGGCCCCAACCTGTTTTGGGGGTCGTCTCAGCATCAGTGCATGGGAGAAGGGTATCTGAAATATGAGGTAAATGTGTGAGCATAAATAGATTAGTAAAATGAGTGACTGTTGTTGAGTTTATTGATCAGGCGGGGACATGGGCATGGGAGGAGGTGGAAAGGAGAAAAGATAGTGTTGATTCTAACACAATCAAAAAATCGGACATAGAATCGAGGTTAGAGACAGAAACCAGATGATTACACAAGATCTAATGCATGAGCCTTCTGATGTGTTGGCTCCCATACTAACTTGATAAGATTTAAAGAATCCACAAGGCATAAAACTCATTCACCATAGGTTTGATGGACAAAATATGGATGTTAAAATCCCCTACAATCAACATTCTATCAGAGTAAGAAGCCATAAATGACAAGAGATCAGAAAACTCTTGAATGAAATTATTGTTGTTTCTGGGTGGTCTGCATACAAATGCACAAAGGACAGGGGTAAGGACATTATTTATCATGAGTGGAACCTCAGAAGACAAAAATATCAACAAGCAAAAATCTACATTTAAAACTGTTTTTAAAAACAGTGGCTAAGCCACCTCCACGATGAGTATTCCTAGAGGGATTTTAAGAAGCGGCAACAGGGAGAGCAGAGATCACCAAGTGAGGTGAGGTCACCAATGTTAAGCCAGGTCTCAGTCACAAATAAAAAAATCCAACTTATGAGATATAAAATTAGTAATTTAAAATGAAAGTCTTGTTTCACATGGACTGAGCACTTGTTAGAGGAAATTTGACTGGTGGAGACAGGAGGTATTTTTGTGCAGTCTGCTCATACAACATTTTAGCACAGAATTTTACTCAGAATGTACTGAGATTTATAGCGTTTACTCCACCACTTGACACAGAAAGTAATTTAGGAAGACTGATGAAAAATGGGATGGAATAATGTATTGAGACAGACCTATTAGTGTGTTAGTAGTAGGTAGTCATACACATGGACAATTAGTAGAGCTGTGCAGAAAGTCACTGAACAGCATGTGTTAGCTTAACCTACTTAAATGAATCCCTCATTTTTAAAAGACATGCTGCATGCCAAAAAAAGTTAAAATTGTTGATAAAACAAAAAGTCATCATTTTACTTTATGCTAGGAGCCATTCCTACAAATTAAGATGCCTACTAAAATGACTGTACCCACATTGCAGAGTAGTAATAGAACCAGAAATGAAAACATTTTTATTAGTCATTTTCAAAAACTCAAAAAGTGAGGTAAAAAATCATATTTTAAGATCTCTGATTGTTACTGGTCAGTGTCATTTGTTCATATGTGGATAACGACCTTCATGACAAAAGCATATTTAGTTAGCCAGCATGGGAGTTCAGATATTATGTCATTTACTTTTGCCGAAGGGAAAACAGACAGTTATAATCCACTTTGATTTAACTTCCCTAATTATGGAGTCACCAATTAACATCATTGTTGGAAGTCTACCAGAAGACTGGGGTCACTGGGCAATGTTACAGCCCAGCCTGTAGCCCAAGAGCTACACTGCACAGGTAGACGTAGGAGAGTAGATGTACCTGTTTGCTGTTTCCAGCGGCCTGTACATGTCAACTGTAAAGATTGCTTCATTCTTAGCAACTGAGTCCGGGCCAGCACAGGATGAAGAAAATGAGAAAACCAGCAAACGGAGGATATTCTTGTTCACTCAGGATGCGGAATTTGTTATCCAGTGGAATTTCTGATGGCAGAGCAGTATCATACCAGTTACACCATCATACCACCAGGCACAGAGTTCAGCTTGCCGGGGCCTTGGGCTTAGCTGCTAGCTTGGACCAAAACTCTGTCAATTTGACCATGACTTCCTCAGAATGAGAAGTGGTTTGGGCTAAACCAGGGAACAATGGAGTCAAGCTCAGTGGTGGCACCTATTGCAACTACAGAGTCAAAAATTGCTCATCATCCCTGATCTGATAGAGAACAGGTATTTTTTCACCCAGTTGAGCAAAGGTAGCCCTCACAGATGGAAGAGAAACTAGGTGGCATGTTACACACAAAATAATTATAAATTTCTTCGAGTAACACTACAAGATAAAAACTTTTGCAACAAAAGCAAAGCCCTCAGCAGAACTTGCTGAGATACTTTGATACTAACAAGCAGAGACCCTTAACTAGAATCTAGCTCCAGGAAGAGACAAATACTTGATGGAGGATTAATCCACTGCAGGGCTCACTCCTGTTACACATATGCTAACTCTTTCACTCAGCTGGGAGAAAAACTGAAGTATTTAAACAAAAACAATACACTATGCATCCTTTAACAGTATTTATTAATCAGATAATCACTTGGTCCAATCAATATATAATTTCAACTGGATTTAAGCAATTATGCCTACTACTCAATGTATATTTAGGTTTCCCCTGTGAGTGGATAGGAATGCTCATTATATATACCTCAGATTTACAGGTCTATAACTCAATTTTCACACTTCTTTCTTTGTCATGTAAAAGCACACAAAACAATAATTCAGATAAACAGATTCATTTTAAAAAATTGTTTGACAATCTTCTGGCACAGTTTTTGAATTCTGGAGAACTTCCACAAATGTGCTCCCAGACTTCAAAGTTAAAATTTAAGTCTTTTTATAGAGAAAGGAGGAAAAAATTCAGAGCAGTGACATTACTTCCCTTTGTATGTGTGATTTACAAGAACGGAACTAGAGCTTTGCTGAACAGTTCCTTCTCCAACTTTATCCGAACTGTATATGAAGGTCAAATCTAACTTCACAGGAGGTAATTTTAGTCACATCTGTTTTAATGTCAACAGAATGTCTTATTACATTTCTAGCATTTGCTACTATTTCTTGACCTGCACCACCAAATACAGTGCCCATTCACTTAACTGAAGGGGAAGTTCAATGGGGTGTTACTTATGAGGCTATGTATTATACTGCATTGCAATTCTTCATATTACTACTTAACAGCTAAGTTTTCAGCAGAATGCACCTATATTATTTACATATTCTTATATAAAAAAAATATCTTAGGCAAAGAAAATCTGAGTAATTTTAAAACCTGTGATTTTACCTATTAATGCCTTTCCTTTTTATTTATCATGCTGTGAGCTATACTAAGGTTGTCAGGTAGTGTATCCAGTTTAGACTCAAGTATACTGGTAACCAGCGATACATATAAGAATGTACAATTTTCACATATACATTTGGTTGACAAAACAGCAGGAATTCTAGATTAACATTTGCTACATTAGAGCTCTCTAGATCTTTAAGCTGTTCCTTTAAAACAGAAGTAGCAGAAACCAGATGTGATAGACATCTTGATGTATTTGTGGGATGCCTCAACTTAACTTTCTAAGTCCAGCAATCAAAAAACAAAATACATGTAAAAGATGAGTAGGAAAATGCCCCACTCCATCTTCACATTTTTGTCTTTGATTTGATGGATATATTTTACTTTTTAGCAGTCAGGAATCAACACGATAAAAGGTTGAAAATACAGTATGTATTTGAATGTTAATGTATATCTTCAATTTTGTGGTTAGGATCACTGAAGCAGAAAGCCTAACCACCCAACAAGCCCTGAAGAGATGGCATATCTTTTTCACACACTGCATTAGCTAACATGATGTAATTTTAAATTAAAATAAATACCCTAGCATGAAAACAACAAATTGCCAAAGGATTGTAGGATCACAAATAGCCTGGTGTTATCATATTAAGACAAGATGGCTTGACAAACTACCAGTACTTAAAATCATGTCATAAACAAGACCAATCCTGCTTGAATCATAAAGCTATGGGGTATATGGCATGTGAACAGTATTACAATGGGAAAATAACTAGTTCTTGAATGTAATAAATTAGTCATAGCAGTTACAATACAAAGGGATGACAGAACCTGTTGCCATTTATTTTGCTATTCAATACCTAAAAACTAAAAAATATATATACTTTACAAACTGCATAAGATTATGCTCATCTATAGAAACTATAGAAGTATTTCTAATATTTTTAAGCATTTGACTTGAAAACACAGGAAGAATATGCACAGCTTTCCGAAATGAAAATACTTCAAACTTAAATTAAATCTGAACCTGTACATCTCTAATCAAAAGTCTAAAAAACATGTCTTTCTAGAACAAATCTGTCTTTGGTATATGGGCAGTAAAACTGTTTCCTTGTATCTATAACCGTGAATCTGCAATCAATGATGACATTCAACCAAGGGAATTTTCTGTTACAAATTTGACAACTTCCTTTCAGGTCTTAGTAACAATATGCTACTATAAACAAACTGCATATCACGTTCAAAAACAATACACAGTGGTGCCCCAGGGTTTTCTTACAGTTATATACACTGCACACTACAATATATCTTTCAACTTTTATGCACAAAATATAGTTTTAACTGGAGCAGGCCCCCCAGCACATACATCTGGTGGCAAGCATCTACCCATGCTGAGGAGAAAGGAAATGATGAAAATGAATAAGTGGTATCATTTACTTACAACGATATGTGCTGGAGAAGGGGACCTGGCATCTTTAAGTGCTTGCCTACTTTGTAGACCTCCTGCCTGTACATCAAGTAAGGGCCATTTCATCTGGAGGTACTGAATGGTAGGAAAAGAAACAAGAATGGGGGAAAAAGAAAAAAAAAGTTAAAACAATACAGAACCAAAAAATAAATAAGTTTTGAAAAATAACAAAAATGACAAACAAAAATTTATATAAAACATCAAGGATTTGGCAAGGGATGACATTATTGATCTACTGTGAGCAGTATATGATGGTGGCTTTGGGTAGAGGGCTTGGGGTGTTACTACAAGTATTAAGCAAAGCCAATGGTAAATTGGTGCTTTGACTTTACTATTGCAAGAATTTCCCAGAAAGCTGTTTTTTATTATAAAATTGCTTGAATATACTAATAGGATAAATAGACATATTTTCCATAAACCTCATTTGTGTAAATGATCTCCATTAGCATCAAAAGCAAGAAACCAGAACCATGCATCTCCCCCTATTGTTGTCAATCATCATCTCTTTTCCTTATGGCATCACTGGGGGGATCCAAAAAAGTAGAAATGTAAGGGAAAAAACCTCAACTATAGAGTGGATGAGTAAGAATGGGGCAACATTTAGAGATATCCTGTGTTTAAAACACCATTTTTGAGATGTCACTATGGAACTGATTGCTTCATGACACTGCAAGATCATGTGGGACAGTTTAAATTAACCACAGAATAAGTTGCAGGCATTTTCTGTTAATTTTAACTTAGGTATAGAAAAATGTTACACAATTTCTATGCAACCTTCATACCTTTCCCTTAAGCTGTCACTTAAGAGGTTTTACAATACAGCTGGAAACACCTTTAAAACAGCAAAGGCCAACTAGACTTTTTTGAACAAAATGAGAAGTGTAGGTATACTTAGATACCACAGCTATGTAAAATGGTACATTTTCAATATATCTTGCAGTACTACAAACTAATAACTTTGGAATTTATAGACCTACAATTGAGTGGGAGAGTTTAAAAACATGATTGCTATTGCAAAGTCAAGGAAATTCTCTACTAGATCAGAAGGCTACTCCATAAGGTGGCAACACAAGTGCACCACTTGCGTATTAACATTTGTATACACTAACAGTGTTTAATGTGTTATCCCATAATGCAGTGATGACAACCCCTGAAGTAAACATCAATCCAGAAACCCCAGATGTACAAGTTAATTCTTTGTTTAACCTGTTTAGTCACTCAATCTGCCTGATCTATTGCAGTTCAGTGTTCTACACTCATTAAGATAACGTGGAAGAAATGAGATAAGCCAGAAATATCAATCAGTATGGTAAGAATCATCCTTGCCTATAAAATTGTATCACCTTATTCAACAAGGAATGGTATGACATTCTACTGGTGTTAAATCTTCCATGTTCTTTAAGCAAGAACAACAACAACAACATGCTTATTGTGCCAACAAATAACCATTTTTATTCCCATTATTCAGTCTCCATTTTTACTTGTAATGGTCAGAGGGTCCTATTAACTTCATAGACTTAATTTTTGCATGCTACTGTCATACTTTAAAAGTATAAAAATAACCAAATATGTACTGAAGTTTCGAACCGACAAGGAAACCAAACATATTGCATGTTGTTAAGTTAGTAAGGAGTTTACTAATTATCATCCATGCCATTGCAATTACTAAAGGCAAATAGATTAGATGCTTTGTTTTTAAAAAAACATATATTTTAAAAAAACAACAACAAAATTGAAAGGTTCTTTACAAAATGCAAACAATTATTTTAAAATGAATAACACTTCAGGCACATTAAGTTAACTAACACAGCCAGACAAATGAATATTTAAAACATGACTGTATTGTCATTAAAAAAACCACAAACAAAAAAGCTTTCGATGAAGATAGCAAGCTACCTTTATACATACTGTAGCTGTGGTGGGATGATCTGCAGTACCCTAACTCTCTACTCAGTAAGGCCAGGACAGCACTGGTACTGATAGTCAGCCAATGACGTTTTGGAGGAAATGACTCTCAGCCCAACTGCTGAGAGAGCTAACTTAAACCAGATGGCCATGAGCCGACTGACAGACTTGCGTAGCGGTAGCCACCCCTGAACAACTCCCTTATACAATGTGAACCGAGACGCCAGATAATTACTGTGGCCCCATGCTAAGAGGCACAACACATCGTTGTTAAGGTGGAAAGTCTTTCAAAAGAAGGGTTAAGATGACTGAATGACTTTGGCTGCGCTATGTTATAGAAAACAAAAGCTTGCCTTGTACAGCTTTTTTGCTGTAAAGCATTTTATTTTGTCTTTTCATTTTTCTCCTTTGCGTTTCCAGATTTTACAACTAAAGTTGAAACATGTTTCAGAAAAATGACAATGAGAGCATGCAATGTGATTTTTAACATTTAAAGGTTTCTATCAACAAAAAGAATAGTGGATAAATATGCACATTCTTGCTCATAGCATAGCCCAAAAACATTTATTATTTAAAAAGGGCATCACTGTTTCCTTCCTCTCAATAAATTCACAAAACATTGAAATTATTCTTAAATAAAGTAAAATTAACATTAAGCAAAATAATGAAAACAGAATAATGAAATATATTACTACTATGTTCTACAACAGCTTCATAAACTCAACAAAAAAACAAAAAAGAAGTATCTATATCATAAACACTTTGAAAAGAAAAATTTAATCAGGCTGAAAATGTCATTAAATATTAATTACTTTATGCTTTTAATGCATTTAAATTTGGGTACAAACATGCTGTTTTGATTTCAGATGTACTGTACATTTCTATTATTCAGTAAGTGTTTTATAGGCAAACAAAAAAAATAAATAAATAATGCTGACACGATTCAAATCCAAGTGAGCACCAATAATTCCTCCATCACTGGATGTTTCCACACCAAAGCCAATGAATGGGCTGTTTTTCCCAGTTCCTCTGTACTACAGGTAAAGAAGTTCAGGGGATCATCCAGAGGATGAGGCCCTTAAGGTGTTCTTTCAATCCTTTTCCTACTCCTCTGGTAAAAGTTAATGTATCAGACATAAGCCCTCTCATTGCTGATATCATTAAATCACTCTCTCAAGAGTGGCACAGTCCCACTGGCCTTGAAAACTGCAAAAATTAGACCTCATTTAAAAAAATCTTCTTTGGATCCTGAAGTGACAGCAAACTATCATCTAAGTGTTTGGAATAGGTTGTTTTGGTTCAGCTTCGGGATCACCTCAAAAAATTTCATTGCTTTGGAAAATCTTCTCACAATGACCTCCTGATGCCCACTGACCAGGGCTCTCCATCACTCCTTATCCTCCTGGATCTCACAGCTGCATTTCATACAGTAGACCATAATATTCTTCTCCATTGTCTCCACCATATAATTGGACTTTCTGGCACTGCTGTGGAGTGGTTTGAGTCCTATCTAACAGACAAGACTGAGTATGCGATCCTGGGGGATGCTAAATTTCGTACCCACACTGTCACCTGTGGGGTCCCACTAGGATCAGTCCTTGGACCGACCCTTCTTAACATCTATATGCTACCCCTGGGTCACATCATCGGCAGGCATGAAATTTCATTCCATTGCTATGCTGGAAATGTTTGTGAGACTGGATTTGATTTCTCTTACATCTCAATCAACCCTTTCCTCCTGCTTGGATGAGATTAGGTCCAAGACCTTCCTTTAGCTGAACACCACCAAAACTGAAGTTCTTTTAATTGGTACCCCGATCAACTTCGTTCCTTTGTAAATTGTATTTCCTTTTCTGGTCATACTATTACCCTCTTCCCGTCAGTTACAAATTTGGGTATCAAATTAGGCTCCCATCTGTCATTTGATACACATGTCCATCACCTTTTGCATAAAATTGCATTCCACACTCCGTCCCTGCCTCTCCCTTTGTGATGGTGAAAAGCTGGTTCATGCCTTTGTCTCCTCCAGGCTGGACTATTATAATGCACTCCTCATCAGGATATCCAACAAGAGCCTTCAAAAGCTCCAAAAAATTCAAAATAGTGCTGCAACGATCCAGATGAGGGTTTGGAAGTATAAGTATATTTCACCAATCCTTTGGTCACTTCACTGGTTTCCAATTCACATCTGTATTGAATACAAACTCTGCTCACTCATCAGTATATTCAGGGAAATGCTCCACAATATCATAAGGAACTCCTTATGTTACAAATACTACAAGAAACCTCCGTTTTGCAAATATCTACTGCCTTTGTAGGCGGTAGTCCTTGTTGGACTTTTACCTGGTGTCTGGTGTATAGTCTGAGGGTTCAAGGGAGCAATAGTGCAGTCACAGTATATAAATTAAACCCATTAAGAAATTGGGGCAAAGTAATAAGTAGCAAAAGAGTGTTAAGTGCTAATTACCTTACTTAATTATAGAACAACAATATGTAAAAGTTTAATCTATAATCTTATCACAAGTATTGCTTATATACTAGAAAAACAGGCAACAGTCTAGAATCCCATTCAGGATAGCATTTTGTTTACATTGCTGACATAACAGGGATTAGGGTTAAAAATACGGAAAATCTGGTTTAAACATGGCATCCAGTCTATTCACACTGAGCAAGGCGTCAGGTATGCTATGTGCTGGATGGAACTTTTTTTTTTTTAAACTAATAACTACTTGTAAGTGAGCTCACAGAATACTTTAAAGAAAACCATTAAGGCATTATTTTCTTTCATTTCTCCTCACACTGCTATTGTACGTAACCAAGCCTCTTTACATTGAGTAATTTCCTTATAGCACATCATATGGCAGGCCTATATCCATGACAGTTCTGTGAATATTTACACATTGAGGCAAATGACCCGATGTAAACAATTTGTTTACCACTTTACATAATGCTAGAAAGCATGCAGACAAGCAAACTGCATGTACATTTTACACAAGAGATTAATTTAATTCATTTTGCCCAAAATATCACAGGTAAGAACATTATACTGTTATAACATACAGCCCAGTATTAAATGATTTATTGCTTGTGCCAATAACAATTTCTAATTTTCAAGCAGGAATCCAGTCAAAGTTTCATAAGCCTTTTGCAGACCAATAGCTGACTCTCCATACCCTTTTTAGAAGGCCAAGAGGAGTGGAAGCATAATGCACAGTGACCACTGGCCAACTGCGCAGGCAGGTCTTATTGCTGAATTATCTTGTCTTAATTAAACAAAATTGGCCTAAGCAGCATTTTGATGAGACTTTTATTTCTCTCACCTTTATAAGAGTCACTGAAATCTCTGAACAGCACAAATGCAACACAGCCAGAAGACTCCAGCTGTCTTTTCTCTCTTGACCCCATGTTGTGAATGTTGCTGTTCAGTACTGAGAGAGAGAGCAACAGCAAACTCTATACAAATCATGCAGAAATTCAAGTGGCCTAATCGAAGGGTAAAGATTGTACACACAAACATATACAGTACACGTATATAAATATACGAGTACATACATACAAACAAGGCATATACAGTACATTAATATAGACATATAAGTATCTGTGACAAGCATTTGAAATAATCCTTAGGTAGAAAAGTACTTTGATCTGACAGAATAAAATGTTGTCCATATCTGAATTAATTGTTATTATTTTATTATACACAATTATCTCAGAGGCTGAATATGACACATTAGCTAATCATTGTGTTCTCAGGCAGGAAATGAAGAAAAAAAAACTTTCTTCTCCATTCAGTCTCTAACAACCAATACATTAAAATTGCAACATGCTTATCACAAGCTTCAATAAATCCAAAGTGCAATGGTTATTACAATTCTCAAAGTTGCAAGCAAATAACCAAATGGGTAGAAAACAAAGTAATCGCCTCACAGGAAATACCAAACAAAGGTCTAAAACTCTCCACAAAAATTAGTTATTAATGTGACTCTGGAATTTCACAGGATAACCACCCTGTCTTGCCACTCACAAAAAAAGAAAAACGAAACATGATCGCACTCAAAAAACAAGAAAAAAAATAGTGTAAGTATGTTGCAATCTCTACAAGAGCTCTGCTTAGTCACATTTTTGTTTTTACCCTTTTACTTGTTGATCTTGTTTAATTTCTTCCCCTGTGCAAACCCAACCCATAACCTTTGTTCTTGCCAAACAGCTAATGTCTGCTGCCAATACAGACTGTCATACTGAAACAAACTCATTATCTGGAAAGATAAAGAACTTATTATACAGTGACAAGATTTTATGCACTTTCATCAGCACACCTGGACACTTACATGCATACACATTCATGTCATGTATCGAATACATAAATATATATATTATATACTGTACATGGAGAGAATATATGTTTAAACTATTTTACATACATACTAAAATAAATATTTAATCCAGAAACAAAATACTGTACATATTTTAAAGGGCTTATGAATGGCCAGATTTTTAGCAACTGCAGTGAACATAAATACTATATATGTACTATATTTATATTTATGGTGGCTACTTTGTGCATCCTCTAACACTATTTGTTAGCATACAGATACTGCATAATGTCCCCACAGAAAAGATGTTTATTTTCATCAGTAACAGTAATTTGCTGTGGCACTGCCAGGGGTCCTATAATGAACGTCTCTGACAGCATGGTCGTCAGGACACGCACTGTAATCCAGGATTAGAGCTTTCGTAAGAGACAAGCATGGTGAGTTTGGAGAACAAAATTAAAACTATAAAAAAAAAAATCTGAATTTTAAATAGTAGTGTGATTCAACCAACTACACAAAAATTTGTACGAGTGCATACATACACACAGGTTACTGTGTTCATTCACATATACATCCACACATCTATATTTGCATGAGTTCATCTTTACATTTTCTGACTAATTAACTGCTAAGCTTGGTATATGGACAGATTTTTGCTTACATTGTTTGTCTTTAGATTATTGTAAACTAAAGGTTCAATAGGACATCATAACAACTAATGCAATCTAACAGATTTCAAAACACAAGAAAATCTTCATTGGAAGGCTAATAAATATCTAGTGTCAACGCACAGTATTAAATGTGCAAGCTGGGTTACATACTAATGTGCTCTATTGTACAGTCTTGTACTGTGAGCTTATAACCAAGAGCTAATATTTGTATTTAAGTTTCAAATACATTGCTATGCTACATAACATTTCTCTATTATATAAAAAAAAATCCTAGGATGAGACATGACTTTTTAGCCTGGGACGAGACGTGACTTTTCTTTTTAAGAGAGATTTAACCACGCCTGGGACAGGAAATAAAAGACAAAGAGTAGATGACAAAGTAGAATGGTATAAAGAAGTTCAAAAATGATGGCACGAAACACATGCAGAGCAGGTTAGAGATAATGAAAGTACTAAAATTCAAGTGTCTCAAAAAAAATCATAGTAAAGATTGCATTAGCGCAAATGGGAATTATTACTTGGCAAAATAATGGAACAGCAAAAGAGACTGAATATATTGTTTAAACTTTAAAACGGAGACTTGTATATCGTCTAATTTGTGTTGCCATCAGTGAAAAAGTAGTGTTTCTTCCCAATGAAGAGGCTGATCCGCAAGAATTAAAAGATTTGTTGTTTGGTGAAAGTGAAATCCACATACGCGAGCAGCAGAGACACAAAGTGGCCGGCCCTAGTGCAGGCCAGGGGGCTAGCGAGTAAAGCGAGAAGGAGGCAAAGCCCCCTAGTATCTATATATATATATATATATATATATATAATTCACTAAGGGCATGCAAGACAGTGAGCTCAAGCAAGACAGAGCCCCGCCTGCCAACTCTAAGACCATGGCATATGCTTGACAGAGCCCAACCCGCCAACACTAAGACCATGGGGTACGCTCGACAGAGTCCCTCCCGCCAACTCAAACCCTCCTACCGCGTCATGGGATGCGCACGACAGAGCCACGCACGCCAACTGTAACCGTCCTCTCATGTCCAGCGTCGCTCTTGAGGCATGTGCACTGCCTGCTCATGTGTCCGCATGCAACAACTTACCAAACACAGCCTCAGTTGCTTTCGTCTGTGCAAAAGTCCACATGCACCTCTAGGCCACATTGACTTTTCACTGCACGCAAGACAGAGAGCCACGACCGCCAACTCACAGAGCCCCGTCCATGGGTTACGCACGAAAGAGCCACGAACGTCCACTCTAACCCTCTTCCCATGTCATGGGGAACACACGACAAGGCCCCGCCCGCCAACTCTCACCCTCCGCAGGCTTCCAACATCGCTCTCGAGGCAATTATATGGCGACATCGACTTCTCAACTGTCACTCTGGAACAACTCAGTACGCGAGCTATATTAAGCGTCACCAATGAAGACTCACTAAACCTTAATGAACAGGTGCTGAAACCTATCCCTAACGACAAAGTAACTTTCACCATTGTTGACTCCATCGTCACAGACGATCCTGAAGATCAACTTGCATTCCCTGAAGAATTTCTTAATAGCCTTACTCCCACTGGCATGCCTCCGCATAAATTCAAAATTAAAACTGGTTCAGTCATCATGCTTCTCAGGAACCTCATGCCAGCAAAAGGTCTCTGTAATGGCACTAGATTTTCTGTTACCAGCATTCACCACAATGTACTGGAGTATAAGACTATCACATCTGCTACCTCACAAACTGTCCTTATTCCCCGGATTTCCCTGACCCCATCAGATTCTAATTTCCCTTTTACTTTTACACGCAATTTCCTGTTAGACTGGCGTTTGTAATGACTATTAATAAGGCACAAGGACAAACTTTCAAAAAATATGCCTGTATCTGCCAAAAAATGTTTTCACTCAAGGACAATTGTATGTTGCTCTCTGCAGAGTTCCATCTTTTCATTCACTGACAGTTGTATCCTCAAACCCTCCCCATTTGGACAATTGTGTCTTTCAGGAAGTGTTCACTCATAAATAATTATATGCGGTGTATGCTACGTCGCGGGTTGGCTAGTACCATATAAAAATTCAATAAAAAGTCATTTAATTTACTCTTTCTTCCTAAGAACTATAATCAAGCCTACTTTTTGCAGTTACAAAAATCAAGCCTGTGTGGATTTTCAAAAATGTGTTTCTTTTGCTAACTCCCAGCCACCTTCACAATCATGTCATCAAAGTACACTTTGCAGTAGCCTGCTGAACAGAGGTGAAATGAAGATTTGCAGCAGGAATGAATATTGATAATGTGCAGTTACAGTCTCAGTAAATCTCACAGTTGATGCTGCACATGCTGTGGTTCAATCAGCGTGTCACATGTAGTGTTAATTTGTTGATAAAAACTAACATGAGAAATACACCTCAACAACATTTTTTCTGTGACAAAAACTGAACAAAAACTAAAGAAAGATGTGCCTTTAATGATGAAAACTAAGTGCTGGTTTATACTTCACGCTCAGAACACATCATGGCTACCACACTTTCCCAGCGTTCATTTGACATATCCTTTGAAATTAAAACAAATTGTGTTCGAGTTGCAGTACCAGTTCAAAAAAAAAAAATAAAAAATCAGGAAACGCAGAGTGTACAAGTTTGAAACATGACATTAGCATCTTTGTTTACTATCAACATGTGACAGCAAACCACTTTGGCGATCATACGTGATCAATATGCCTGCTTCAATGTTTGATGAATGGTTCGATGTGGTGAAGCAAATCAAACTTAAATGCAGACATAGCAATGTATCTGTGGTGCTTTTCTTTGTCTATTTCTCACATAGGCAATACATGCACTGCATATTCCCCATCATAATAACATGATACATTTTAAAGGTCTCTTGTACCATCTTTTACAACAGCATCAGAAAGTACAGAATCGTATTTGAGCCACAGAGGAAAAGAAATTACGGACACAGTGAAGAAGAAAAGGTCTATTTCGACATTAATCTCACAGTTTATTTTTTCAGTAAAGTAGAATGTCGTAAATATTGTTTTAAAACTGACCTAGTTGTTAATTGTTACATGCTTCTGAGTTTCCTCCTACAATGACAGCAGCAGCAGGAAGTGATTGCCACACGGAATACATTAAATTTATGATAGTCTAGCTCTCTGCACATTTAGAATCCTTAGTTTCATACTTAACAACACTTTGTGTTGTGTTTAAGCATGTATGTTGCATTTTAAAGATAAAATGTTAACTTCATGTAAATAATTAATACTGCTAATAAATACACATGTGGGGGAGGCATGGTGGCAGAGTGGTAGTGCTGCTGCCTTGCAGTAAAGGAGACACGTGCCTAGTGTCTGCATGTTTTCCTGCTGGATTTCTGTAATGTACTCCGGTTTCCTTCCAAGGACATGCAGGTTTGCGGATTTGGTGGTGCTAAAATGACACTAATGTACTATATGTGTGCGCTTGTATTCCCATTGCAATAAGCTGATGCTCCATCCAGGGTTTATTTCTGCCTGGTGCCCAATGCTTGGTGGAATGGGTGCATCCCTGGATTAATGGATGTAATCATTAAACATCCATTATTTACAGAGAAATTGTGGCAAGGTATAATGGGAATTTAATGGATGTTTCGGGGAATTCAAAACACAGCAAAGATGAACGTTGTTTTTTCACCCTGATGATATCTAGCACTGCCACCTGGTGAAATCCTAAAGATTTACATAAAGTGCACTGCTTGCATAGCAGCAGCATCCGCTTGTACACATGTCACGTCATGTGTAGTACAAAACCAGCCTAAGATGAATGCTTGTAAAATAATAATTGATGAAAACAAACAAAAAAAAAACCTTACAAGCAGACTACTGGACAATGAACGATGTGAAGCTCTTTGAATTTCTCTATCACACGACACGGTCCACCAACAAATATGAATGGCTGGGAGAATGCGCTGATTACAGTGTGTTACCGCATCCACGACATGGCAAACCACCCAGATTGAGATCCAAGTGGAGCCATGCAACGGGTGTCACCTCAGTACCACACTGAACAGTTTTTTTGTACAGTGGTTGGAGTGCTAATCCTGATACCAACCCCCGAGTTGGAGGACCTGCCTGCATGGCTGGATGCAGATTAACGTCAAACCCAGGAAAGAGTGATTTCAGGTTAATGGCCTTGCTCAGGGGCCCAATGGAACAGAGTCTTGTGCCATGCAGTGATGCAGTTTTAAAAACTTATATGCATGCTTATAACTGGATAACAGTTGTTTGGGCGCCATTAGGAAATCATCACGTCAGCCAGCATCCTGCTTTACTGGGCTCCGCTACGATGGCCAACTTGATTGTTGGGCAAAAAAAGTGGTTAAACATTTGGACGAACTTTAATTGTGACAATTCCGAAAACCCAGTGTTAGCCATGTGGAATGAAGCTCACAGGAAAGAAAACCACAAACCTGAGAGGCTTCTAAAAGCAAAATTCGCCATCCTGAGATTCATGCCAAGATATGCAACGTTATCTAGGCGCCAACCTCCCCCTCGCCAATGCTGTTACCTCTGGCTCTTGTTTACCCTGCTAATACTAATGTGTCAAGCACAATTGGGGAAATTATGCTTATTAATTTATAGTAATAAAAAAAAAACAAAGAAAAAGCCAAGATATAGACACACACAGGATTTTGTTATTGCCAGTTTTATCCTTTTACAAGTTACTTAAGAAACAGATTCTTGCAGTTTTGAAACCACAATCAGATCCACTCAGATCAGATGCAAGTTTTAACTGTTTAGCTTGTAGCATGATGCATTTGTTACAGCAGATGAAATGATGGGGGATTAATAGCATTTAATACAGTGTCCTACACAGTCCCAATAAAGGAACAGAAGATTTGCATTTGTTCTTTGATTGTAATGAGCACATCTACTCATGTTTGCCCACGCATCCATCCATTTTGTAACTGGTGGATGCAGTTCAGGGTTGCAAGTGAAACAACCTCACATTCCTCAAATTACACATACAGGCACTGTGCAAGCATAAAAATTGGGAGTCATAATTATTGGGGTCCAAACATACATCTTAACTATTCCCAGAACACGTTTTCTATAACCTAACAAAACATACATAAGCATGACCTAATTACTCAGATTCTGATCATTTAAATTACCTTTTCATTAAACCACTATATTTTTGTGCGTTTGGCTTATCTATAGACTATAAAAGAGCAGCAAGAGTTTTAAAACAGCCTGCATTGAAAACCAACAATATGTTCTTCAACTGAAATGCCTTTCAGGGTTATTTCCACTTCTATGCAGCTATGAAGTCAAAACCACCCAAAAAGTTGGCTTAATAAAAAAGAGCTTGTTTGTTATTGGTTAGTGATATATAACCAATTAATTCCCAATATCTTTAATATAAAAGAAAACAAAATATTGAAATAATGTTATCCTGGTGGATACTCACAAACTTTCCCCTACCACTCAACTACTCTTATAGGCTAACTGAAAGCAATTACTTACATTCTTGGTTTATTAATCAAAAGAGTATTACACAAACAGAACCTAGGAAGCTCCAAGGTCAACTCAGTTTGCATAGCAAACAAACCCAGTATTTTCTTGGGGCAATACCAATCACAAAAGGCAGTTCCAGCTTAAGGGATCTGGTGAGAGACATTCTGAAAGGTGTGCAAAAAGCTTGCTGACTAACACGAGTCATTGTTTTTCAAAATGGAAATCTGCAGTTGTGCAGTAGACTGCAGTCTTCTCTTACTGCTATTTTCCAGAATGGTATTTTTTCACAATGTACACAAATCAGAAAAAAATGCACTTAGGATGTGTACTATACATAGGAAATTTAAAAGTCGTACAGTACAATAATGAAGAAGACTTGGACAACCTGTAAAATTGCATTTTTAGTATTTCAGGAAACTACCCAAATCTGCATTTCCATCAAACCTCACTATGTGGCATGGATACCCCATATTAACTAGGCTTAAATCACATCCTTTGTTCAAAAACAGGTTGCTGTTTTTACTTCAGCACTTACAGAATAGCTAACTTTGTAAAACTAACTCACTTTTGCATTTCAAATCTACTGTATCTAGTATATTTTTAGTTCAGTTCAAATCAGTTTATTCTTCTATGGCACTCTTCACTGAGTGCAGGCCCAGATTGCTGTGACAATATCTCAGGGAAAATGCAAATACCAATTTTGCACATTTCTGATTACATAAAAAGTATGTGAAAACACAAATTTGTTTAAAAAGGAAAACAAAACGATCTGAAACTGATCGACACAGATGCAGCCCAGCAGTAACTATTCATTAATTAATTGTTGAACTACGGCTAGTTGACAATGGTTCAGCCTCAGTACAGAATATATTCAGCCTTCAAAAGATGTTGTATGCTTGTTTCAAAAACGTTTACCTTTTTTGTTCCTGTATCAACCAATGCTTGTGTGTATATATATATATATATATATATATATATATATATATATATATATATATATATATATATATATATATATATATAATTTTAATAAAAGGCAAAGCCCTCACTGACTGACTGACTAACTCACTCATCACTAATTATCCAACTTCCCATGTAGGTAGAAGGCTGAAATATACCAGGCTCATTCCTTACAGGTTACTTACAAAAGTTAAGCAGGTTTCATTTCGAAATTCTATGCGTAACGGTCATAATTGAATCCTACTTACATACATAACAACGTCCAAAGCCTGCAGTTCAGTCGCTATGTGAGGCGGCGTTGCATTCCCCGTCACCACGCCGCCCACGTAATTGGCTGCCTGCCTATATTGCATCCCCCATCCCGACGCCTCCCACATAGTTGATTGCCTGCCCATATAAAACCGTCCGTTGCTCTGGTCTCTTCATTCCCTACTTTGCTTCGCCATGGTATTCACGTCTCCCTGCTGATAACTGCAGCCTTTTTATTTAATCCACGGCTTCTCTGCTGTTTTACTGTTCGTTTATTACGATGCAAAGTTATCGATGAAGGCGGTTGTATGCATACAACGCTTGACAGATGACGAATGTCACTTCAACACAAGTCCTTCAAATACTAACGTAATTGAAACAAACCATGAAACTCAAACTGATTATGACAGCAGCAATCCAAGCTGTAAGAAAACAGTAAAAAGGAGGCGTGTCAGACGTTGTGGTACATTTTTTGATGCAGCCAGATGGAAACAACTTTGTGATGCTGTCGCTAAATACTCGCAGAAAAATCCACAAGTTAA
>NC_053154.1:286724681-286727181 GCF_016835505.1 Polypterus senegalus
ATGGTCCTTGTTTATTTTTATATGCTTGATTAGGATTTTCAAATGAAGAAATACACAAATATAATTTGCATACTCTAAAACATTAAAGTAATGTCATAAACACTAGCATACCTTAAAAATGCATTCCTCTGTTAATACAGTAAAATATAAACCAAAGATGACTTGGCATTATAGTTGTTTCTCTGTGATGTTACTGTGAAAGCAGCATTTCTATTCAATATTGTGCAATACTAAAAAGAACAGAGAATAAGCTCTTTGGAGCAGACACTGTATAGAGGTAGAAGATAGTTTAACAAGAGATCATATCTAGACAAAGCAACAAATCTTTTTATCAAAAATTCTTGTTTTTTACTATGATGAAACTGCTCAACATTATTGTAAGCTCCAGCTGAACAAGATTGCAAACTCTGTACCATCCAAACAACCAGTTCCAAATACATATTTTTCCTCATAAGTACAACACTCACAATCAATATCTGCTCTCTTATAGAAGAGCAGTTTCTTCATCAATAGTTTATGCTCTTTTACCACTAATAGTGACTTTAGTATTATCAAAGTAATTACTTTAAGCTAAAAACATTCTAAACACACAATACAGATTATGTTTATAGGTGGGAAATTGTAAAATGCAGTAGTATAGGGATGTCACAAGAACAAATATTTCAGTATCAAGTTAATACCATAATGTCAGAAAGCATTAACAGTACCAGTTTTTTTAGGATCAATTGCAAAGTGAAACTTGGCACCACACTGCAGTGTGACTGCATGTATAAGTATTACTTTAGAAGGCACAATTCTAAAAGATAAAAGCCTGAGTAAACACTACATATGAAAATGGCTCACAGTGCTACAACACTGCATTAACATATCTCAAAAAGAAAAACAGCAGAGGTCACGTGTTTAAATGCTCATAAATACAGGGAGTGCAGAATTATTAGGCAAGTTGTATTTTTGAGGATTAATTTTAATATGGAACAAACACAGTGCTATCAGTCAATCCAAAATGTTAATAAACCTGAAACCTGAATGTTTCACAACGGAAATGTGAGTGTGAACATCATCAGGGGAATACATATGTGCACAATTATTAGGCAACTATTAGTGTGAAGATTTATTATGCAACTAAAGGAAAAATGAAAATTTTCCCATCTCACTTGTTTATTTTCATCTGTTATAGTGAGAATAATAAACAAACACCTCAAAATTTACAAATAAACATCTCTGACATTTCAAAAAAAATAAATCAATCAATCAATGACCAATATAGCCACCCTTCTTTCCAATAACAGTCATAAGCCTTTCCATTCATGGAGTCTGTCAGTTTCTTGATCTGTTGACGATCAGCTTTTTGTGGAGCAGTGACTACAGCCTCCCAGACACTCTTCAGAGAGGTGTATTGTTTTTCTCCCCGTAAATCTAGCGTTTAAGAAGTGCCCACAAGTTCTCGATAGGGTTTAGGTCAGATGAGGAAGGGGCCATGTCATTATTCCTTCATCTTTAAGGCCTTTACTGGCTGGCCACGCAGTGGAGAACTTCGATGCAAGTGATGGAGCATTGGCCTGCATAAAAATCATGGTCTTTTCCTGTATCACTGTTTGAAGAAAGTGTCTTTGAAAAACTGGCAGTAGGTTTGGGAGTTGATTTTGAGTTCATCTTCAATGCAAAAAGGTCCAACTAGCTCATCTTTAAAAATACCAGCTCATACCAGTACCCCGCCTCCACGTTGGAGTGGAGCTCTGTGCCCATTACTGATCCACAGGTCCATCCATCTGGTCCATCAAGAGTCACTCTCATCTCATCGGTCCATAAAACCTTTGGAAAAAAAACCTGTCTTCAGATATTTCTTGGCCCAGTTTTGACGTTTCAACTTATGTTTCTTGTTCAGTGGTGGTTGGGTTTCAGCCCTCCTTACCTTGGCCATGTCTTTGAGCACTGAACACCTTGTACTTCTGGGCACTCCAGGTAGGTTGCAGCTCTGGAATATGAAAGTACTGGAGTATAATGGGTTCCTGGTAGCTTCACGTTTGATTCTTCTCAAATCTTTGGCAGCTAATTTGCGTCTTTTGTTCTCAACACGTTTCTTGCGACCCTGTTGACTATTTGCAACAAAATGTTTGATGGTTCTGTGATCACACACCAATATCTTAGCAATTCCAAAAGTGCTGCATCCCTCTGAAAGACTTTTACAATTTTGACTTTTCAGAGTCAGTTAAATCTCTTTTTTGGCCCATTTTGCCTGAGGAAAACTAGCTGCCTAATAATTCTGCACACCTTGATATAGGGTGTTGATCTCCTTAGGCCACACCCTCCCTCATTACACAAATACACATCACCTGACGTGCTTAAATCCAATAAGCATTCAAGTTAATACAGCTTGGAGTTGGAATATACGCATTAAAAATGATGATATGGTCAAAATACTCACTTGCCTAATAATTGTGCACACAGTGTACATTTCTGCATGCTCTAAGAGCAGATAATATCACCAATTAGATAGGAG
>NC_053154.1:289732564-289755465 GCF_016835505.1 Polypterus senegalus
CAGTGGGCCTTAGGGGGGCAGGCCCCTTCTCACTCATGCACCAGCCTAGCTAGCAAACGAGACTACTACTACTTAATGGATTTAGATCAGGTTTTTTTCTATAATTTGCTTGAACATTCTGGTTGATTTTGCAACTTTTGTCAGAGCGCTAATATCATAGTTCACTTGCAGGGTGATATATTTGTGCTAATTCGAGACAGAGGCTGTGGGCCGAGGGGAGGGGGAAGGGTGACGACAGGAATGGGAAGCCGGGCAGGGCCCTCCTTGCTGTGCTGTTTAACTACTACGCAGGCAGTGCTGTGGGAGACGGCTGATAAGTAATAAAAATACACAGAAACCGTATAAATAAAAGGAAGTCAACTTGCTTTTTCATGTGATTATATACTGTATATACATAAGGGATTCCGAGGCAAGGGCCAAAACATCCAAATTGTCCCAGGACAGCTGGAACCATCATAATAATCTGAAAATAAAAAGAGAGACACAATACCCATTGGAAAATGTTACCGTGTCCCATATTGAACATACAAGGACCACCAAAAACCAGTAACCCTAGCATGTAAAATAAGTATCCCTTAAAAGAATCCAGTGAGCTCCCTAAAGAGACAGGTAGAGCTTTTACTTACTAGAGGCCTTTATACAAGGCGACTTACAAGCTTTTGAAGCTATGTTTAACTGGACCACAAGCAGATGAAATGACTTGGAATAAGTTTGAGGCAAAAATTTAAGCAGCAAACTTGAGGTTTAAAGTTCAGTCCCCTGTTCACTATTTCATACTATTTAAAGCAGGTTTGAAGATGCTCTGAAGACCAACACAACACCTTCAGAGGCAACACAGTGCCCCCCAACTGGGTCTTATGAGTCGTCTGGACCATTTAATAAAACATAAAGACCTAAATCATTCAGTGTCAAATGGGATCAGAAGTGAAGGGGCAGCAATAACCAGTAGAGGGAGCTTTAGACTGGCAGTTTAATAAGTGCACCGACTCAACTCTGACCTTGGAAGTGATGCTGTGAGTTGGCCGGCTACAGTAGTACTGTATTTTTAAAGGCCACCCATGAAGCAGTTAGCTGGGAAGCAGCTGGATGAAGAGAGAAAGAATAGCCAGGATGTGGGCAAAGAGAGAAAAAGACAGAGGGAAGATGAGAGAAATTATATGGAAGGTAAGACATTATATAGCCAGAGGAAAATGTGCTTTGTGTGCAATCAACTTAAGTCACAACTGTATGGACTCCCTCTGCCCCTCTCGCTCTCTCATTCCTTCTCCTTCCTACAACTTCTTCTTCTGGCCAGTGCAATTTTCTGTGCTGTAGTGTGCTGGGCTGGTAACATCACTTCAAGAGGCCCGCCAAATGAATACGCTATTTAAAAGGTTAGGCTCAGTTATGGCATGCACTCTGGACCCCCTGGAGGGCATAGCGAAGAAAAGAATTAGAACAAAATTGTTTTTCGTCTTTGGTTATCTTGGTGTATATTCAGACAGTAGTGTGTGTATAAATTTATTTATCTATCTATTTATGTATTTATTTTTTTGAAACATTGGTGTGAAAAGACAAATTTCCTCCTGGGAACAAATAAAGTTCTACCTATCTATATACAGTATATGTGTTGTCACACACATGCGCAAGGGATGCTGCTTATGGGCTTAAATTGTAATTGTGGGGGTGACATGGTCTACTAATGCCTTCTCTCTTTTCTCCTCTGCAGACCATCGAAAGGAAATCCCACCTGACCTCACTTCCGGTTCCAACCCCAGAGACACACCCCTTCCTGTCTTCCCTGTATAAGACTGCCATTTTGTTCTGTTACCTCAGTTCTGTTGTGGACTCAGTCTGAAAAGATCTATCTTTGAATACTTTAAATTGATTTGTTTCAAGTATATGGGGTGGCTACCCAAAACCTTCTTATATCCGCTTTGTGATTAAGTCCACAGTGTATATATACTCTACTGTAAATAAAGCGAACCCCCAGCCTTTAACGGTTGGGGTAGATAAATAGCTCCTGTGTTCCAAGAACTTCATTTCATTATCAATGTTTTTTATTCTCTTTTAGTTGCACTCAGACTAATACCTTCACCTTGGTGCAAGTGCCTTGTTCCATTAAACTCTCTACTCGGTCGCTACAATACTTTCATTCATCCAAGACAAATGTCAGAAAAAAGAACATTCTCCGTATGTTTGATGGTTCAGGACAGATTTGTACTTCTTTTTTTTTTTTTTATTTATTAATTTTATTATAATCAATACATAGTAATCAAGTTTTTACAAAAAAAAAGAATTATGCTAAGAACAGATCGATCCCCACCCTTGAGAGAGAGAGCAAGCCAAATGGTGTAAAATTTAAGGCTTGTAAAAAAATACCTAAATCAACAAATTCTCTGTGCTTTATAAACTCATTTCAAAATATTACTGATTAGATCCTGCCATGTTTTGAAAAAGTCTGCACAGATCCTCTAACTGAGTATTTGATTTTTTCCAATTTTAAATAATATAAACACATCGGTTTCCCACTGACTTAAAAGAGGAGAGTTTGGGTTCTTCCAGTTTATCAGAATAAGTCTGCGTGCCAACAGTGTAGTGAATGCAATCACAATTTGTTTGTCTTTCTCCACTTTAAGACCCTCTGGAAGAACCCCAAACACAGCTGTTAATGGGTTAGGAGGGATTGTGAGTCCAAGACTGTCTGAGAGGTAATTAAAAATTTTTGTCCAGAATAATGTTAATTTGGTGCAGGCCCAGAACATGTGACCTAGTGAGGCTGGGGCTTGGTTGCAACGTTCGCAGGTTGGATCTTGTCCTGGAAACATTTTGGAGAGTTTTAGTCGAGACAGATGTGCTCGATATATAATTTTGAGTTGTATAATTGTATGCTTTGCGCATATGGAGCTTGAGTGAATTCTCTGCATTGCTACTTTCCACTTTTCTGATATATTAATTGAGAGGTCATTTTCCCAGTGTCCTCTTGGATCTTTGAAAGGAAGGGATTGTAAAAGGATTTTATATATTGTAGAGATGGAGTCTAACTCCTTGAAATTGAGCAATAATTTTTCCAGCGTGGATGAGGGTGCAAGATGAGGAAAATCTGGAAGGTTCTGTTTAACAAAGTTCCTGATTTGAAGATAGTGAAAGAAATTTGTAGCTGGAATGTTAAATTTGGAACTGTAATTGTTCATAGGATGCAAAGACGTTGTCTATATAAAGATCTCTAAGCAAGTTAATTCCAAATTTTTCCAGATATTAAAACTGCATATGTTTGTGAGGGTTGAAAGAGGTGGTTCTTTTGCAGGGTGCCACAGAAAGAAGCTTCTCCGTCTTAAAATGCTTTCTACATTGGTTCCAGATTCTAAGTGAGTGGAGCACAATTGGGTTATTAGTGTATTGCCGATAACGTGTGTTTATTGGAGCACAAAGCAAGGAATACAAAGAAGTACTGCAGGATTTTACTTCTATTGCGGTCCATGCCTGTGTATGTTCTTCTATTTGTGTCCAGGTTCTTATCGACTGTATATTTGCCCAGTAATAAAACTGGAAGTTAGGTAGAGCCATGCCACCTTCTGCCTTTTGTCTTTGTAGGGTCGCTCTTTTGATGCGTGGATGTTTAGAATTCCAAATAAATGAGGTTATTGTTGAATCTAATTGCTTAAAGAACGATTTATTAATGTATATTGGTATGTTTTGAAATAAAAAGGAGCTTAGGAAGAATATTCATCTTAACAGTGTTAATTCTTCCAGCTAGTGTGAGATGAAGGGTTGACCATCTATGCAAGTCTTGTTTAATTTTTTCCATGCAGACGACGAAATTTTGTTGATAAAGAGCTTTATGTTTACTTGTGATGTTTACCCCGAGGTATTTAAACTGTTCTGCAATGATAAAAGGAAGGGTGTCTAATCTAATATTATATGCTTGCGAATTCACCGGAAAGAGTACACTTTTATTCAGATTAATTCTGAGACCAGAGAGCTTTTGAAATTCTGTGAGTGCTGCTAAGACTGCAGGCACAGAATTTTCTGGGTCATACAGTACCATGTCATCTGCATATAATGAGATTTTCTGTTCCAGTCCTTCTCTGCTAATCCCCTTTATCTGATCAGTATTTCGACAATGTATTGCCAGTGGTTCAATGGCAATTGCAAACAGCAGTGGTGACAAAGGGCATCCTTGTCTTGTGCCACGTTCTAGTTTAAAGTAGTCTGAGCAAATGTTATTGATGCAAACTGAAGCTTCTGGGTTAGTATACAGTAATTTAATCCATGCACAAATGTTCGGGCCAAACCCAAACTTCTCCAAAATAGTAAAAGGTATTTCCATTCAATCATGTCGAATGCTTTTTCTGCATCCAATGATAATAATATTTCTGGGGTGTTTGATTTAGTTGGTGAGTATATTACATTAAACAGGCGTCAAGATTTGAAGATAAGTGTCGGCCCCTAATAAATCCAGTTTGGTCTTGTGATATTACTGAGGGAGCACTTTCTCCATCCTTCTAGCTATGATTTTAGAGAGTATTTTAACGTCGTTATTCAGAAGTGAAATTGGTCTGTATGATGCACATTGTAATAAGTCCTTATTTTGTTTTGGAAAGACAGTGATTAGTGCTTGGCGAAAGGTTTGTGGAAGAGATTGGTTATCTCTGGCTTCTGTAAATGTTGCTAATAGGAGGGAGCTAGCTGAGCGGAGAATTTCTTGTAAAACTCTGCAGGGTAGCCGTCAGGGCCTGCTGCTTTTCCACCTTGGAGTGACTTTATAGCATCCAGTAATTCTGATAATGACAGAGGTTTATCGAGTTCCTCCACACTAAAAGCGTCAATTTGTGGTATCTGTAATTTATCCAGAAATGCATTAGATTGTATATTGTCTTCTTTAAACTCAGTAGTATATAGGGATTTATAGTAGTCTCTAAAAGTGTACATTATATTTTTGTGTTCGATGATTTTATCTCCATTCGTGTTAGTAATTACGAGATTGCTATGCATATCTTGCTTGTGAATTTGTTGCGCTAAAAGCTTATTAGCTTTCTCTCCATGTTCATAATAATGATGTCTGGATTTGTAAATTAGTTGTTCGGTTTCTTTAGTTGTCAAGAGGTTTAATTCTGAATGTAGAGCCTGCCTCCTCTTATGTAGAGTCTCGCTTGGTAGTCTGGCATGTTCTTCATCTATTTTAGTAATTTCGCTTTTTATCTCTGCTACTTTCTTCGCTTCGGATTTATTTCTGTGGGAAAGATATGAGATAATCTGTCCTCTTAAGAAGGCCTTAAGAGTTTCCCAGAGTATTCCTGCAGAGATCTCAGGGGATGTATTTGTCTCTAGAAAGAATTCAATTTGTTTGGATATAAATTCAGTACAATTCTCGTCAGCTAATAGAAGCGGATTGAGGCCATCTGCGGGTGAGTGTATGGGGCTTAGTAATTTCAGCTCCAAGATCATCGGAGCATGGTCTGAAATAACAATAGCATCGTATTTACAAGATTTAATCTTAGGCAAGAAGTTATTATCTATAAAGAAGTAATCAATCCTTGAGTAGCAATGATGTACTGGTGAGTAGAAAGAATATGTTCTTGAATTTGGGTTTAAAACCTCCAGGGATCTGATAAGTTGTGATCAGTTATAAACTTTGTAATTATCTTTGCGGTGTTAGTTGCGTTCCCCTGTGGAGGAAGTCTTATCTAAAAGTGGATTTAGAACACAATTAAAGTCCCCAGCCATTATAAGTTTATGAGTGTTCAGATTGGGAATGGATGCAAATAAATTTTGTATAAATTCCTTATCATCAACATTAGGTGCATAAACATTTATCAAAATCATTTTACAGTTAGATAAGTCTCCCATGACCATCACATATCTCCCTTCAGGATCCAATACTACATCTGATGCTACAAATGGTACTGTTCTATGTATGAGAATTCCCACCCCTCTAGTTTTCTTTGTAAAACTAGAATGGAACATTTGGCCAGTCCAGTCTTTTGCAGCCGGAACTGATCCTTACTTAGTAAGTGGGTTTCCTGTAAAAATACTATTTTAGCATTTAGACCTGTTAGGTGAGAAAGTACTTTCTTTCTCTTTAATTCGTGATTCAGGCCTTTAACATTCCAGCTTACGAAGTTAACTGTCCCATCATGGAGACACTGATTCTGAGTTTTTGGTGTCATTTATAGTCTTAACTGGAAGTGAAATAGTTTAGGTCTTAATTTCCTATTCCCCAAGAGTTGTTGCCATGCAGCTTATTATTACGTTGATAGTTATAATTATAAAGATTGAGATGATAGATTAGATATAGATCAAGCCTGCTCTCTTTCTCTTCCCCTTAACCCCCACCCTCCCTTTTTGCCTCCCCAGGTGAGGCTAAAACCCACTTCATGCAGTCCCAGTCCTCTGACATACCCAGAGACAGAGCACGTCCAAAGCACATCAAGCCCCCATGCAGTGGCGCTTTAAGGTTAAAAGATAGAGATATCTGTTACCAATATAGTCTTTAAAAGAGGAAAAGAAAAAAAGAAAAGAATTTTGCACTTAATATATATATATATATATATACATATATACATATATATATATATATATATATATACATACATATATACACATACATACATACACATACACATACATATAATCTTCATCAATTTTAGTGCATTAAGATGATTTCCCCAGATAATAAACCCAGGTGATGGTGTTAAAGATGTGTCCAAAACAAGCATAACAAGTCTTAATGCAGTAATAGCAATAACAGCAAACCAAGGGTATGATATTGAACAGTCTCATTTAGGGTACACATGAAATAATTAGAAAAGAAAAAAGAGGAGGAAAACGTAATTAAGCACAATAAAACATAAACATTTAGCCCTAGTAATACTAAGTAATAATAAGTAATAAGTAAGTAATAATAATAATAATAATATAAGAATATGAGAATATATGCTGATAAAAACCCGTATTTTAAAACAAATAGATCAGACAGTAGATTATTAATCCTAGCTTTATCATTTACCGCCATGACTCACAATTATGTATCAGAATAGTCCGGGATCAGCTTTCTTAACTCATTTTCTGCCTCCTCCTTGCTAGCGAAAACATAGAAATGACCCTGCCATTCCACTTTCAGTTTTGCGGATACAGGAGGCCGATTTGACATTGGCTTGCCGTAGCAGCTGTTTAATATTATAGAAGGCGCGCGCTTAATAGCTGTTGCTGGAGAGAAGTCAGGGAAGACGAATGTGGCAATCTTCATATATAATATCTTCCTTTTTTCCTGAGGAGTTCCATCACCTCTAACTTAAATGATAATCGCTCAAAACGAACTATAAAAGATCTTGGTCGGGTCTGACGGTGTTTGATCCGTGACGCGTAAGCCGCTGCTATCTCAGATTCTGCTTTAAAGTCGCCCCGATTATTTTAGAAAAAGTTCAGTTGCGAATTTCACGGGTTTAAACTTTCGATTCTCCGCAGGCCTTCAATTCTGACATTATACCTTCTATTCCCATCTTCTAAAGCAGCCAGTCTGTCTCCAAGTTTTTCTCCGAGTTTTTTACATTCCGAACTGGCATTTACTGCTCTTTCCTCGGCACTGGCAGCTAGATGTTCGGCTATTTCGATCCGATTCGTGAATGTCTCACTAAGATGCTCCAATTGATCAGCAAGCGTGCTCAGTTTAGCCGAGTTTTTCTCAATGCGCTCTTCAATTTTGCCCAGCACCTGTCGAAGTTCAAGTTGGACCTCTTGACGCAGCCTTTCATTTGCCTGTTGGAATTCCTGTCGCAGCCTTTCATTTGCCTGTTGGATTTCCTGTCGCAGACATTCATTGGCCTGTTTCATCTCCTGTTTTAATTCCTGTTTCAGTCTCTCAAGTGCCTTTGCCGTTGCTTTCTCATTAGCCTTCTCGCTTTCCTTTATATCTTGCGTGAGCTCAGCGAGCAACACTTTCAGTTCAGATAGCTCAAATGTGCCTTCTTGTGCCGTAGATGAAGCAGCAGACTCTGCTGAAGCCGGTGTCCCGCTGCTCCAGTCCCGCGTAATTGCGTAACTGAAGCCGCGGACCTCCCGGCCTTTTCCAGTTTCAGGTAATCCTCTCCAATCGGCGAGCTATCCACATCTGCACTCACGATCGCACCTTCGCTCCCCTTTTCGCTCTCAGCCGGCGACGATGTAGCGGACCGTGGTCCCGAGGAGTCTGTACTTTCGCCCATCTGATCCAGGTCTGTCTCTGACAGGCCGTATCTCGAGCTAGGGCTTGCTGATCGCAGCTTGGATGTAGCTTTAGTCTTCGATTCTTTCGTTCTTTCCTTCTTGTTGGCCATGTTTATATGTGTTTACATATACTGTAGCGGTCCCTCTCGGGTCGAATAAATACAGGATATCTCAGAATAATGAGCAAATAATATGAAAAATAGCACCACTGCTAGCGGAGCTCCACTTCAGACGTCCATCTCCCGCATCGGACGAGACCAAATCTTTGTACTTCTTGCTCCTTCCCTCCTCTCTCATTTATTTCAAAACATTTCATTAACACAAATACTTCATGATGCTAATACTCAGGTTTGTTGGAGAGCTTGTGGTTTGTTTGTCATTTGCACTTTAATGTTAACTGATGCATGGCTGGTTAAGAAATCAGTCAACAATTAAAACCTAAATGCAGCTGTTTAAACCTAAAATAGGCATTAAAGAGTTCTGAGTCATCACAAATGAGTTAAAAAATACTAAGACCCAAAAACATATTGTTTTAATAGTAAATAAATGTGTTCTAATTTAAAATTAGGTTAAAACAAAAACCTGCAGCCACTGCAGTCCTCCAAAACTATAGTTTTGTACCACTGGCCTAAACCATATTTTTAGGAAGACAAAATGATGCTCAATTTAAATGAAATGTTTGTACAGTATAAGAAGTTATTTTGCATCATGTAATGACAGATTATATCTCTATTGACTACACCAAGACCAGCCCCATTCTTTTGAAAAGATAAATGTTTTATTCGGTCGATTTGTATTAAAGGTTTATATAAAGGTAGCATTTTGCAGAACACAATAATAGATAATAACTTATCAATATACCCAAACACAGTTCCTAAATCCTTTGTGAAAGATATATTGTTCTACTAAAATTCATTGACTAATTATGATTGTTAGATGCTACACTCACTCAATTTCTGCTTTCATACTGCGGGTCTGCAGCAGGCTGAGTGCTATGGTGACATCATGCCTATACAGATAGGTGATACAGGAAAGGTCTATAATAAAGAACATGGAGATATGTGATACAAAATATATAGTATGCATTTTTGTGATATTAGCAAATTATACTATGTGTGGCCTGTATGGGGTGTCACTGAGCACAAACACCCAGACACAACTGCAGCACATCATCCCAGTTCAACTAAAGTGCTTTTAATTTAAGCAATATCTTCATACAGGCCTCTTTTATCACAATACAGCACAGCTCTTTCTCTTTTTTCTTTTCTTTTTCTCCACCTCCACCTTCTCCTCAACACCCAACTCAAACTATGAGTCAAGTGGATCGCTATCTTTTACATCTAGACTTGAGAGTACTTCCGATGCTTAAACTATTGCCCCTGGGAAGCACTTCTGGGTCTGGCAGGACCACCACAATCCTTGTAACATCAGAATCCAAGAGCTCCCCGGGCTATCCACACAAAACCTGACAGGGCAAGCCTATGAGACCACAATTCCCAGGCTGCCCACTGTGCTGACCGTTCAGGCTTCCAATTCTATCCCAGATACTGATCATTAGTTGTAAGGACACCACTTTCAATGTTCCTGCTGTAATATCCTACCACCTCTACGTCCTGCCCATGGAAAGGAGATATCACTTGGCCTTCCGTTATCAAGTCCCCCTGACCAGGTAAGAGAGCGGTGTCCATGCCAGATAGTATATTGGTTTGTTCATTACATATGCTACCCTGTGAAGCATCAAAAGAATTTCCATATTTTGGAGGTGCTCAATTACTTTTGAGAAGTTAGTCATTTTCTAACTCGCTGAACATCGTCACAGGAGGGGTGCTGAAGCCTACCTCAGCTAGCATGAGGCACAAGGCAGGAACAAACCCTGGTCATGGTGGCAGTCCATCATAGGGCGACCACAAAAACACACACACACACCCCAAACACACATTAGGACCAGTCCACCTAACCTGCATGTCTTTGAATTGAGGGAGGAAATTAGAGCACTCGGAGAAAACCAACACCTCTTACTGTAAGGCAACAGCGCTACTATTGCACCACAGTGCCACTCTTATAAGAAAAGTTTAAATCAGTTGCTCTACCAAGCATTTTCCCTGCTGTCCAATTTTTACCAACTGCTGATTGCAAATTAGGCAGATACTGTAATGGGTTTGTTTCTTATTTACCACAGGTGACTCACATGCCCCAGCCCTTTCGTAGAGTCCAAAAATATGCACATGTACATTGTCTATAATATGCATACAGGACTGTGTGCATTGATTTCCACTTTGTTTAGCACTCAAATCTCAATGTGTATATTATGATCTGTGTTGATCTATCATTCTATGGGGCCAGTGATAAATGATGTTACACCCTGGGGTGGGGGGTTATGACTTTGTGATGCTATGTGAAAAGGGAGGGTGGGGAGATTGACATATTATGACATTACAAAGCTGTAAGATAATTGATATTTTTTATACTAACACTTTCAAATCTCAGGCATATGTAGAGATGCCAATTCTGCTATCACTCATAGCAATTATCCCAACCTCACCAATGGTGCAGCAGCAGCAGCATAGTCAGAGCTGAGTCATCATTCAATATACCACTAATATATGGCACATGGCTGGCATCCACACGTAGGCCTAGCTGGAATGTAAAGATGAAACAGCCACAGTGTCACATTCAGTCAGATGATACATCAGCAGCCATCCACTTGTTACTGCTGACTGTCGACATCCGCACCTCCCTAGCAAGCAGTTCAACACCACTTTGTAACTCTGTGCAGCTGTTTGCTGGCAGACTAGGTGTGTAACTGCTGCTTTTACCTTGTGACTTAGGGATTGCGTGTAGTCGATTCATTTGTATTTGTTTTGTCTATGCTTAACCCACGGTGAATAAAAATAAATTGTTCCAGCCGCTATATTAAGTGTGAAGTAGCAAGATGAAGATGATCTGAACCTACAGGTGAACTCTCTGTTCCCAGAAATGATGTTAATGTCAGCAGTGACCCTGTTTGCACAATGGCAGATCACTTCTTGTAGTTGTGGCAGTGAACTCAGTTATTTGATGATGTAACAGTAAACCACTTACAAACTGGCTGCATGCGTGAGTAATGCTTCTGCTGTGCACGCTGCTAATGATGATTAGCTTTAGTGAAACACAGGATTGATAAGAATTGTGTGCTGTTATTTTGAGAGTATTAAGTTCACTTGTTTGCATTTTATAGGGGGTGGTCCTAGGTTTGTGATGTCATCACTGGAAGGGGGTTAGGAGATTTAAAATGAAAGGTGAAGTAGGGGGGTGAATTAATATGATATCCCCTATCTCTGTACCAATACTGATGTGAGCTGATTCCAGCCCAGACTATAAAGTCTTGCTAGGTGTCCATTTCTGCAGAAGAGTGTAGACTTTACAGTGTATTAGCTCTGATCCATCTCCTTCTCGAGCATTTCTGTTTTGTTGCTAACAATGTCTTGCTATAAAAAAGTGAATTAATTGACTCTCACGTTTCCCTACTTGGAATCAGTTGTTGGTGACATCTTTAGCTCCTCGGCTTTTCCCAATGAAGCTTCTTTGAATTTCATTGCATGCATTTACTAAGTGCCTGAGCATTTAATGACCGTTCAATTATCGGATACTCTTTCTTAAGTTTCTGACTTTGCCTGTGAGTGCTCTTACTACTCAATTTAAATGTAGATTAATTAATTATCTTACAGTCTCAGCAGTCACCATCACTGCCTCCTCCATCTCTTAAGTACCAGTCAACAATGCCCTTTTCCTCAGACATTCAGACTTTACAACAAAAAGCTCTTTCAAAACAGCCCGTCTCTCCTTAGGGTAACCAAACCATACTCAATGAGCAATTTCTACACATGAAATAAAAACTAGTACTCAGAAATCACAGCCCTGCTCAGGCAAAATTAATGTAATATAAAATAACATTCACAAGCACATCCAATCCAGATGAGGCACCTGAGAAAGGTGAGTGTTGGGGATGTGGTGTTTGGTGCCACGCAACAGCACAGGGCACAAGGTAAGAAACAGCCATGGATCAGAACACATTGTGATCACATGAGGGTGCCAGAGAGCCCCAAACCACAGTCCCAGCAATACACCACATGTTTAACAGAATGCAATAAAGATTTTTATTCCTTTCTTAGGAACCTTTTCGCAGTCCAATTGTCTAATGGATCATCTTTATCACAACCACAATAATTGAAATACTAATAATAAGCCACCAACTATACAATAAATGATCTTCTGGGTCTTCTTATCCTTCCTCCTTCTTTGCCTCTGCTGAATATTGCCCACTACCTCCTGACTCCAACTTGCCCATCTGTGGTAGTGGGCTTCCATTTATGTCAGACCCAGGAATGCTTCTGGTATCATTCCATCCCCTCTAAGAAGCACTTCCGGGTCATAGAAAAAGTAGAGTGGACCTCCCACGACAGGGCCCTCTACTGATCCCAAGTGACTCCCACAGGGCTGCACTTCCGTACTCCATTTCCCTAGCACCCCTGCAGGTGTCCCAGTTGGGTTCTTACACGAGGACCACTGCCACCAAGCATAGGGGGAAAAGACTCACTTCCAAGCTCCGGCTTCCTCTGGTCCCTCCATTATTTTATACCAGCTGGGTACGATATGATCTTTCTGCCCAGCTGGCCAATGATGTTTCTCTCAGGTCTCCCGTCCAGGTAATAATCCATGCTCTTCCCTGGCTGGGATTCCCGTTTGTATGCCACAACATATACAAACCCAATCACACAAGGCCATTTTGGAATCACCAATTAATCTAATATTCATGTGTAGAAGAGGTACAAAATAGATTCAACATGCTGTGCATCCTCTAAAGCTTTTCCTCCTCTAATTCACTTCACTGGTATACTTGTAGCAGCACTACTTAACTGGCCTACAAATCCCAGCAGCTCCAGCAGTATTATGCCATTCGGCAGCTTCAAAGTGGTGCAGAGCTGCTGGGAAGAAGGATGTTTAGGCGCTATCTTTAAAAAAGTTGCAATTACTTGTGTCTATTTGTTTCTACGCTTCGCACTCTGTGGGATTACAAATACAACCACCTTAGATGACAGTTTCTTTCTGGATTCATGTGCTTGTCCTGTGCGTGCTTATTCAAATGATTTTGTCTACATTGGCAAACATCTTCATCCAAATTCTACAGATCTGGATCACAGTAGGACAAAATATTCAGGAAACTGTTCACTTGTCATCTCGATTCACTTTCACCACCATTGTATCTGTGGAGCCAGACTGTTTGTGGACCATATTGTGAGTGTGCATCACTAACTGATTTGTTCTCAGTGCTTTGTCCGATGTTATTTGTCTAGTGTCTGTTAAATAATTACCACCGTTGGGGGGAATCGGGTACATTGTTTAATGTACTGTTCACCCTCAGCTGCTTTATTACCATGACAGTGTGCTTGCCAGGTCAAGGCTGGGTGTGTTCCTGGCCTCACTAAAAAAATAAAACAAATCACCATTTAAAGACAGTGAGAATCTGAGAGTCTTCTAAACCGCTTCATACTATTTATTCTTACTGCACATCTGCTGTCATTGTTAACACTTTGATTAAATAGTATAATAAATGAATAGCAGTTCTATGGACAATTAGTGTCATGCCATTTTACAGCCAGGCTTTCTGCAATGAAAATTCTGCACCTCTTTTTTGTGTTTTTCCTGCACAGTTGGTTCTCCCCAGCATGCTTGTCAATATGACATTTAACTGCACTGTCATTCCATCTATAAGGCCAATCCTCAGGGACACATCATCAGGGCTTGTTGTGTTTGCTTTAGTGCCTCTGTAAAACAGCTCTGGCTCCTTATTACACTGTAGAAAATTAGAAAGAACAAACAGCAGCATATGTTTTCACAGAAAACATAATCTATGATGTATTTAATTTTAAGCGGTGTTCCCAGCCTTCACGCAGACGTTACATGTTATTTGTAGCACTACCTGGAACACTGCTTTGTAAAGCTTCTCTTGGTACAGTCTTTCTCAGCAACAATTCATTCACAGTATCTGCTCTGCTCTTTTAGGTAATGTGTGACAGCACAGGATTTGTTTAAATATTTCCATTAGGTACACTAACACCACAGCAACCAACCCACTCTTTCGGGTGTTTGAAGAGAGACAGGTGACTGTAAAGGTTACTGAAAATGTAATTTTGTCTGCTGCTCTTTTATCTGCAACTGCATCTAGGTCAGATGGGCCTGTTTTACTGTTTGCATTTACACAGCAGGTCCTTATTAAATCTGGGATGCTCACTATATACATGATCATAAACATACATATCTCTCTCTCTCTCTCTGTCCCTCTTTTGTCACTTGAAATATGAATGTAGCCTCTGTGGCAAACAGCCCAGACACAGACAGGCAGACACCACTGGTTTGCAACACATGTTTTTATTTACATTATTCATATTTACAAGTGATGCACACAACCCAGTACCCTGTACCAATCACCCTCAGTCCAGGCCTTTTCCTCAATGCCTCTTTCTCCTGACCACCTCCACTCCTCTCCTCCAGGCTTCGTCCTCTTCCACCCGAGTCCAGCTCTCAAATGGAGGGAGGCGGCCCCTTTTATATTCACCCGGACATGCTCCAGGTGCCTCTCAATGATCGTCTGCGGCACTCCCCAGTGTGGCGGAAGTGCTGGCTGTGCTCCTGGAAGCACTCCAGGTGTGCCTGGTCTTCATCCCCCCAGCACTTCCGGGTGTGGCAGAAGTGCTGAGGGCCAGGGCTGTTCAGGCATCCGGGCGCCCACTGGCGGTGACCATGGGCCCCTATAGGGTTGAGCTTCCATGCTCTGTCCCCGTGGTCCCCATACCAACCAGGGTGGCTACCCTCTCATGGTCCAGAGGAGGCATAATCCCTCCTTCGGTCCTTCCAGGCATCCCAGCTGGTTACCACCCCCAGCCGTTCTCCACACCTCTTAACACCTGTGTGTCCTTGGATGGCTAAGAAGTCCACTCTTACAGCCTCAGATCTTAGAAGAGGTTGAGCTGAAAGTTTAATTCAGTTCATTTCCACAGGTCTTTCTGGCTCCCTCTCACAATCATTCACAAGGGTCTGTCTGTCTGAATGTCTGTCCGCTTTTCACGAGAGAACTACTTCATGGATTTAGATTGGGTTTTATTCTATAACTAGCAGAATACACGCGCTTCGCAGCGGAGAAGTAGTGTGTTAAAGAAGTTATGAAAAAGAAAAAGAAAAATTTTAAAAATAACGTAACATGATTGTTAATGTAATTGGTTTGTCATTGATATGAGCGTTGTTCTCATATATATATATATATATATATATATATATATATATATATATATATATATATATATACATATATATATATATATATATATAAACTGCTCAAAAAATTAAAGGAACACTTTGAAAACACATCAGATCTCAATGGGAAAAGAAATCCTCCTGGATATCTATACTGATATAGACTGGGTAATGTGTTAGGAACGAAAGGATGCCACATCGTTTGATGGAAATGAAAATGATCAACCTACAGAGCCCTGAATTCAAAGACGCCCAAAAATCAGAGTGAAAAAATTATGTGGCAGGCTAGTCCATTTTGCCAAAATTTAATTGCAGCAACTCAAAATTGTACGCAGCACTTTGTATGGCCCCTGTGTTCTTGTATACATGCCTGACAACATCGGTGCATGCTTCTAATGAGATGACAGATGGTGTTGTGGGGGATCTCCTCCCAGATCTGGACCAGGGCATCACTGACCTCCTGGACAGTCTGACGTGCAACCTGGTGGCATTGGATGGACCAAAACATAATGTCCCAGAGGTGTTCTATTGGATTTAGGTCAGGAAAGTGTGGTGGCCAGTCAATGGTATCAATTCCTTCATCCTCCAGGAACTGCCTGCATACTCTCACCACATGAGGCCAGGAGTTGTCGTGCACCAGGAGCCACTGTACCAGCATAGGGTCTGACAATGGGTCCAAGGATTTCATCCTGATACCTAATGGCAGCCAAGGTGCCTTTGTCTAGCCTGTAGCGGTCTGTGTGACCCTCCATGGATATGCCTCCCCAGACAATCATTAACCCACCACCAAACTGCTCATGCTGAATGATGTTACAGGCAGCATAATGTTCTCCATGGCTTCTCCAGACCCTTTCACTTCTGTCACGTGCTCAGGGTGAACCTGCTCTCATCTGTAAAAAGCACAGGGCACCAGTGGTGCATCTGCCAATTCTGGCATTCTATGGCGAATGCCAATCGAGCTGCATGCTGCTGGGCAGTGAGCTCAGGGCCCATTAGAGGACATGGGGCCCTTGGGTCACCCTCATGAAGTCTTTCTGGTTGTTTGGTCAGAGACATTCACACCAGTGGCCTGCTGGAGGTCATTTTGTAGGGCTCTGGCAGTGCTCATCCTGTTCCTCCTTGCCCAAAGGAGCAGATACTGGTCCTGCTGATGGGTTATGGACCTTCTATGGCCCTCTCCAGCTCTCCTAGAGTAACTGCTTGTCTCCTAGAATCTCCTCCATGCCCTTGAGACTGTACAGGGAGACACAGCAAACCTTTGGCAATGACACGTATTGATGTGCCATCCTGGAGAAGTTGGACTACCTGTGCAACCTCTGTAGGGTCCAGGTATCGCCTCATGCTACCAGTAGTGACACTGACTGTAGCCAAATGCAAAACTAGTGAAGAAACAGTCAGAAAAGATGAGGGAAAAATGTCAGTGGCCTCCACCTGTTAAACCATTCCTGGTTTGGGGGTCATCTCATTGTTGCCCCTCTAATGCATCTGTTGTTAATTTCATGAACACCACAGCAGCTGAAACTGATTAACAACCCCTCTGCTACTTAACTGACCAGATTAATATCCCATAAGTTTCATTGACTTTATGCTATACTCTGATTAAAAAGTGTTCCTTTAATTCTTTTGAGCAGTATATACAGTGGTGTGAAAAACTATTTGCCCCCTTCCTGATTTCTTATTCTTTTACCTGTTTGTCACACAAAATGTTTCTGATCATCAAACACATTTAACCATTAGTCAAATATAACACAAGTAAACACAAAATGCAGTTTTTAAATGATGGTTTTATTATTTAGGAGAAAAAAATCCAAACCTACATGGCCCTGTGTGAAAAGTAATTGCCCCCTGAACCTAATAACCAGTTGGGCCACCCTTAGCAGCAATAACTGCAATCAAGCGTTTGCGATAACTTGCAATGAGTCTTTTACAGCGCTCTGGAGGAATTTTGGCCCACTCATCTTTGCAGAATTGTTGTAATTCAGCTTTATTTGAGGGTTTTCTAACATGAACCACCTTTTTAAGGTCATGCCATAGCATCTCAATTGGATTCAGGTCAGGATTTTGACTAGGCCACTCCAAAGTCTTCATTTTGTTTTTCTTCAGCCATTCAGAGGTGGATTTGCTGGTGTGTTTTGGGTCATTGTCCTGTTGCAGCACCCAAGATCGCTTCAGCTTGAGTTGACGAACAGATGGCCGGACATTCTCCTTGGTAGACAGTAGAATTCATGGTTCCATCTATCACAGCAAGCCTTCCTGGTCCTGAAGCAGTAAAACAACCCCAGACCATCACACTACCACCACCATATTTTACTGTTGGTATGATATTCTTTTTCTGAAATGCTGTGTTCCTTTTACGCCAGATGTAACGGGACATTTGCATTGCAAAAAGTTCAACTTTTGTCTCATCAGTCCACAAGGTATTTTCCCAAAAGTCTTGGCAATAATTGAGATGTTTCTTAGCAAAATTGAGACGAGCCCTAATGTTCTTTTTGCTTAACAGTGGTTTGCGTCTTGGAAATCTGCCAAGCAGGCTGTTTTTGCCCAGTCTCTTTCTTATGGTGGAGTCGTGAACACTGACCTTAATTGAGGCAAGTGAGGCCTGCAGTTCTTTAGACATTGTCCTGGGGTCTTTTGTGACCTGTCGGATGAGTCGTCTCTGCGCTCTTGGGGTAATTTTGGTCGGCCGGCCACTCCTGGGAAGGTTCACCACTGTTCCATGTTTTTGCCATTTGTGGATAATGGCTATCACTGTGGTTTGCTGGAGTCCCAAAGCTTTAGAAATGGCTTTATAACCTTTACCAGACTGATAGATCTCAATTACTTCTGTTCTCATTTGTTCCTGAATTTCTTTGGATCTTGGCATGATGTCTAGCTTTTGAGGTGCTTTTGGTCTACTTCTCTGTGTCAGGCAGCTCCTATTTAAGTGATTTCTTGATTGAAACAGGTGTGGCAGTAACCAGGCCTGGGGGTGGCTACGGAAATTGAACTCAGGTGTGATACACCACAGTTAGGTTATTTTTAACAAGGGGCAATTACTTTTCACACAGGGCCATGTAGGTTTGGATTTTTTCTCCCTAAATAATAAAACCATCATTTAAAAACTGCATTTTGTGTTTACTTGTGTTCTATTTGACTAATGGTTAAATGTGTTTGATGATCAGAAACATTTTGTGTGACAAACATGCAAAAGAATAAGACATCAGGAAGAGGGCAAATAGTTTTTCACACCACTGTATATATATATAGCAAAATACCCGCGCTTGGCAGCGGAGAAGTAAAAAGAAAAGGAAACATTTTAATAATAACGTAACATGATTGACAATGTAATTGTTTTGTCATTGTCATATATATATATACATACATGTGTACATACTGTATATACACACACACATATACTATAGGGTGCTAAACAGGCAAATACATTGATTTTGTGAATATATAAAGTTGGCGTCAGAATATATAAAGTCAAAACTTGAATATATAAAGTCAGCGTCGGTACATAAAGTCAAAACTTGTTTCTGAATATATAAAAAGTCAAAACTTGAATATATAAAGTCAGCGCTGAAATATATAAAGTCAAAACTTGAATATATGAAGTCATTCCCAAATATATAAAGTCAAAACCTGAGTATATAAAGACGGCGTTGGAATATTTCTGAATATATAAAGTCATTGCTGGAATATACAAAGTGAAAACTTGAATATATAAAGTCAGCGTCAGAATATATAAAGTGCTGACTTAATATATTCTGACGCTGACTTTATATATTTAAGTTCTGACTTTATATATTCCAGCGCTCATGAATATGGTTGCATATGTCACTCGCTCGCTTCTTATTGTTTCGCTGCCTTCTCAATTATATAATGCATGTTTTCTTCAGTGCTTTTTGGAGCTCTTCCTGGTTTTCTACGTACTGCGTTGACAGTCAGTTCACGTGATTACGTGGAGGCGTGATGATGTAACACGAAACTCTGCCACCCCACAGCTTTCAAGCTCAACTCCATTACAGTAAATGGAGAAAAAAGAGGTTCCAGTTATGACCATTACGCATAGAATTTCGAAATGAAACCTGCCCAACTTTTGTAAGGAAGCTGTAAGGAATGAGCCTGCCAAATTTCAGCCTTCTACCTACACGGGAAGTTGGAGAATTAGTGATGAGTCAGTGAGTGAGTGAGTGAGTGAGTGAGTGAGTCAGTCAGTCAGTCAGTCAGTCAGTCAGTCAGTCAGTCAGTCAGTCAGTCAGTCAGTCAGTCAGTCAGTTAGTCAGTGAGGGCTTTGCCTTTTATTAGTATAGATTTGCTTGAACATTCCAGTTGATTTCGTGACTTCTCTCATCACGCCGAGTATCACTGTTAATTTGCAGCAGCGATTTATTCTCAAGGGGAGGCGGAAGCATGACATCAGGAGTGGGGAGCCAGGCAGGGCCCTCCTCACTCACGTGCCAGCCTCCATTCGAGTCGGTCTACCTCTCATGATGTGCTGGAGCACACTATGCCTCTGCTTAGCTAGCAATACCTGTTTGTTTATTGATTTTTAAAGTTTGTCCCATTTCACTACAATTCGGACGGAGCCGTGGGGTACAGATAGTAGAATATAAAATGGATTCTTTCTTGAAAGTGATTCTCAAAGTAAAAGTGCCATATTGTGGTATAGCGGGTCCACAGTGTTCTTAGTAAGGGCCTATTTTGAATAAATAATCACCACTCTCGTGGCGGCTTAGCGAGGGGGCATTGGGCCAGGGCAAGCAACGGGACAGTCCGCAGTGTGGGCATTTCTCACTGAGTGCACATGTGAAGAACTGCCCACGTCCGTGATTGTTCTGTGGCTAATTTGCTACAGCTGTCATGGCCCCTCGCATTATAAAGAAAAAAAAAGGGGAGATCGAAAAATAAGTAAACGAAGGTTGGGAGCAGGAAGCAGGTGAGCAATTCGGTGCAGTAGGAAGCGGGCGAGTGCTCGCAGGCAGCTGAAGGCAGCCTGTGTGTTTGGCCAACACCTGGGAGAAGTGGTTGTGGTCGACCCCGCAGAAGTTTGTTTTGAAGGGCGGGAGTGACCGGGAAGGTGCAGGACTCTCCGCAGATGGTAGCGGGAGTCGGGACTTGGGACGCAGTGTTCCTAACGTGAGAGCCTTGGCCGTTAAGGGATTCCCAAGTCGCTGTCCGGAGGAGCCGACCGGAGCCAAGGTTCAGTGAGACAACTGACAGCAGTAGCAGATGTAAAGAAGGTCAGCTGCAGAGAGAGAACATCTCCCTTGTTGCGGGGCCCTGATGGGTGAAGCAGGAGAGACGCTAGTTTTAAACAAAGGCACCGGGTTTGTCATTTTCTTTTTAAAGACTGCTTCGTTTTAAAGGATTGTTTTTTCTTATTGTTATTTTAACCTCCACATTTTACCTTTTATTGGGTTATTTATTTGGACTTTGAATTACTGCACTATTTATTGAACACTGTTTTGAATTCATTTTAATAAAAGCACTTTTGCACTTTGTACCATCCCCTTGCTCAGTTATTGCCTACACTGACTAGCTCATCGGTGACATTACCGACGGTGTTGGGTTCAGGGCTTCCTGTATAGCAATGGGAGCGTGGAGCCAGAACCCACATTGTCACACATATGATGAATTGTGTGCTTCAATATGTTACATTCCATTCCTGGGTTCAAGACTTTGTGAAAGTGGGCAAAAAAATATTTTTGAAATTCTTCCTCTGACCATCCTAGGGTCTGTACTTCAGCTTAGCTGAATGTGCAGTGCATATTGAATATACAGTTTATATATTGTAACTGATGCACACTGGCACAGTGGGTAGTGCTGCCGCCTCACAGTTAGGAGACCCGAGTTCGCTTCCTGGGTCCTCCCTGTGTGGAGTTTGCATGTTCTCCCCATGTCTGCGTGGGTTTCCTCTGGGTGCTCCAGTTTCCTCCCACAGTCTAAAGACATGCAGGTTAGGTGGATTGGTGATCTTAAATTGTGATTGGTGTGTGTGTGTGTGCACGCCCTGCGGTGGGCTGGTGCCCTGCCTGGGGTTTGTTTCCTGCCTTGCGCTCTGTGTTGGCTGGGATTGGCTCCAGCATACCCCCATGATCCTGTAGTTAGGATATAGCGGATTGGATAATGGATATATTTTAACTGCATATTTATGACAATGTGATAACAAGCAGGCGGAAATATCCAAAATGGTGTCCTTATGAGGATAAATAAAGTTTATAGAGATGAATGAACAAAGGAAGAACAGTAATGTGTAAAAGAGCCAATAACCTGAAATAATCTTGGCACTCTGTGTGGATATTCACCAGTCCACCTGGCTTACCGTCTTGCCCACTTCAAAGGACAGCACAAAATATTCCCCTTACCTCAGATCTCTCTTTTTTCAGTATGTTGTTTGGCTCCTCTCACCTATTAAATCAGTGCATGTCACCTCTCGCCTTCTAGCCTCACATTTAATAATCCCCTGGTTGTCAGATGACTTTATTGCCCATTTCATGGTTTCTTCTGACCAGACCCAAAATTACTCTGTAGACGAGGGACAGTCTATAAAGTCTTGGTCCACCACAGTATCCTCGGGTGACTCCTGAGACTCCTGTAGACTTCTATAAACTTAAATGGTCCTGGTCTCTTTGATAGCCTCCATGCTAACTGTCCAAGGCACTGCTAATCAAGTGGTTTCAATGGAAATAACCAAACTCCTGCTAGTGTTAATCTTTAAAAGATCATCATTTTCCCACTATTCCTTTCCTGGGAACATGTGCTGTCCTATTGTCAGGAGCTGAGAAAGACAGAATTTAGGGTGAATCCTCCAAGATTTTCCTTTGTTCACCTGTCACTACACAGACAGATGTGCCTGCCTGCCAAATATTTAAGTGTACTCCTAAAGGAAAAATTAAAGATATAATAAAGCAGAAAAGGCCATTGGAAGTTCACAAATCAAAAAAGCAAGAGCCAGAGAAAGCATAGTGCACTGGCAAAGAAAGAAATTTGCTTCGTGTTGTATGATGGTGTCAGAAACACAGCAAAATGTGGTTGGCGCCTCCAAAAAAAAAGCCAGCAAAGACCTTAACTAACCAGCCCAGAACAAATTCACCCTGGTTCAGCTTTCCCCAGAAAAGTACCTACAGGCTTCAACCTGGTTAGGCCCAAAATGGAAAAAACTGGCATAACAGTTCAAAATATTGCAAAATCCCAACAAGAGGGCAGATAACCGTAAATCCCTGGCTTGTACACAAAAGGGTAAACAAAGAATCCAAATCAATAAAGATGTATTAACAAAAGTAGAAAATAAATTAAAAAATCCTCAACAGAGCAAAAGGACAGAAGAATTTGCTTAAAAAATTCACAGCAGACAAATCCCAAATATGATTCAGTAACAGTAATCATATAATAACAGAAATATGAAAAGATCAAAAAGTCAGTTAATCCAACAAGAAATATTT
>NC_053154.1:289755965-289780965 GCF_016835505.1 Polypterus senegalus
CTTAGTAATCCATCCATCCATTATCCAACCCGCTATATCCTAACTACAGGGTAACGGGGGTCTGCCAGAGCCAATCCCAGCCAGCACAGGGCGCAAGGCAGGAAACAAACCCCGGGCAGGGTGCCAGCCCACCGCAGGGACTTAGTAATGTCCAAATTCAAATTTAAGCCAGCCATCTTCCAACGGAGTGGCTAAAGCTAAGAAATGGAAACCTGTAGTGCAGGTAAAGAAAGCAGAAGCTGAGCCAAACGTACCACAAAATGGAAGGGGGCTGGAAGGATTAAAAGCAGGAAAACAGAAATCTGGTATAAAGAAGACAGCTGCTGTTATAAGAAGTTTACTATCTTGTATTATTGGTAAAAAGGAAGATCAGTATGAGAAGGAAAATAACAATGTGGATGAAAGTGAAAATGGAATGTTGTGTGAATGTATAATGTATATAGAGATATAAGAGTTGGCAAGAAACATGTGAGGTGCTAGCATGCAAAACACCCACTGCTCAAGTGGAAAAGAGAGAAAGCGAGGGAAAAAAGGGGTTTAAACCACCCATGGTAAAAGTTAGGGCAGTAGTAATGGGATCTGACTGAAACCCTAAAACATGGGTGGGTGACTTACATGAGACCGATGAGAGCTCAGATAAAGAGTAGGAATGTGAGAGTGTGCGAAAAGAGAGGAATGAAAGGAAGGAAAACAGCAAGGGCATTACCTTCCATTATTCTCCACTGCACCACAATATCCAGGTAATTCTGAGATCTGTCCAGTATTTAAAGAACATGCTACACTGATAGATATTTCACCACTGTTAGAAAAGGTAACCAGTGCTGCATTGAAATTTGATTTAGGACAAAGAAAACAGATAGAAGACAGAGAAGCTGGTGAGTTTGAATGGCCATTGTTGACTGCAAGGCATGAACTGGATAATGGAATATGGGAACTGAGTGAAGAAAGTGTGGAATTTAAACAAGGAACAGTGGAAATGAAAGAAATTCAACTGCTTGTGTGTGAAAGCTCTGAAAATGCTAGTGTAAGAATGGCTGAGATGAAAAGAAAGTGCACCAGTTTAGGAGTTGGCTTGAATGAAACAAGACAGGCAAAGGAACAAAGGATGGGGATGGTGCAGCAGGAAGGTTTACAACTTCAGGCAGCAAGTCAGGAACGCACAGGGATGTGAAGGTCCTAACAGCTCTGCTAGGCCCAGTAGTAATTAAAAAGCACACACACTTAGCTTCAGTAATTCAAAGCCTGACTGACCAGTTCACTTTAAAACTCCCTGCAATAAAATGGAGAAAAGTGAGACGGTTGTGAGTAAAGAACAAAGGTTAGTTTTAGGAGAGAAGATGGATTTGGCACTTGGATTTTGGAGAGGTTTTAGACCACATTTTCAGGTAGCAGTTACCAAACAATAAAAAAGGACACACAGGCATTGACAAAATAATTGCAATTGTTTTGTCCTGGTAGAGATCTCTATTACTCTACTTTCCCCTTTTTGTATTCTTTAATGTTTAGCCTTTGTCAGAATGCCTCAGATCTCATAGACTTACCAGTGTTTATAAGTGTCAGAGGGGGACATTTTTGTACACTGGGTCATTCGATTTCTCTCTTCCACCTGATGTTTAAATTAACCTGTCTGAGAATATTGGTTTCTAATCAGCTGTGTTCTCATTGATAGTTGGTAACAATACATTTTGTTAACTTGTTGTTTCATTATTTGTTAAACCCAGGAAACTTAGATGTGCCTTTGTTTAATCCTATTGTCCAGAACTGATAATGGCAGGGACTGAAGGAGATTTAAACTTCTGGGCAGGAGAAGGCAAAGAGAGGGACAGTCCACTGAGAACGCTGCCAAGACACTCGGACAGAGCACAGGGGATCGCAGGCAGACGAGGGTATGTGGCTGGCATGACGTGAGGCAGAAGGACGGCAACACTTACTTCCATGGAGGAAGAGACAGCTCCAAAAGTAGACGCCAGTTGTGGGTCCAGCGAGAGAGGGGAACTGCATGAAAGGACCGAGCAAAGCTGGCAGACGAGAAATGAGGCGTGCCTAGATCACAGCAACACAAGGAGCCCAGAGTGGGAAAAAAGGAACGACGAAGAGACACTGACAAGGATTTCACGATTTTGATAAAACTTCTGTTAGGAAACGAGTGTCCGGTGAACAGAGTGCATCCGTGGACAGTTGGAAGATTAGTTGTTGGGGTAACCGTACGCAAACTGGACTCTGCACCATTAAAGGTTGTATCCTCCAATCCTTGTTTTTAATGGACTTTTATAGGATGGAATGTGTGCTTTCCTTTCTAAAAAAGTTATTTTGTTCCTAATATTGTTAGATTTATGTTTATGTTCATTTATCTTTTTAATGTACTTATTATTGTCTTGTGTAATAAAAGTTACTGTTGCTTTTCCTGAAATTACTGTTGCGTCTTTCATTGTGTGTTTACTCACCGCTCAATTTAAAGAACCCTGTGTGTTATTTTCTGTAAATCTCAAGAGTTCCCAGTCTCTTAATAAAACTGGGTGGCGTAGTCTCATATGTTAACGGTGTTTAATTTAGATTACCTGTAAGTGTGACCAGACACCTGTCACATAAGGTACTGTACTTTATCATGTCTCCCCACGTTCCCTTCTACATCAATAACCTGAGACAATTACATAGAGTAAAAGACAAGCAGGAATTAAGTTACAACTTAAATAATGTATTATTGATAATTTTCATAAAATAATAATACAGTGATCCCTCGCTATAACGCGCTTCGACTTTCGCGGCATCACTCCATCGCGGATTTTAAATGTAAGCATATCTAAATATATATCACGGATTTTTAAGCTGGTTCAGTTTCTGCGGACAATGGGTCTTTAATTTATGGTGCATGCTTCCTCAGTTGGTTTGCCCAGTTGATTTCATACAAGGGACGCTATTGGCAGATGGCTGAGAAGCTACCCAATCAGAGCACGTATTACGTATTAACTAAAACTCCTCAATGATATTCAACATGCTTCCTGCACGGTGCTTCACATACTTAAAACCTCTAACAGCAGCTATTGATTTTTGATTGTTTGCTTTTCTCTGTCACTCTCAGTCTCTCTGACATTCTCTGCTCCTGACGGAGGGGGTGTGAGCAGAGGGGCTGTTTTGCCTAGAGGATATGGACGCTCTTCTCAAAAATACTGAAGGACTACCTTCACATTGCTCCCTTTCTTGCGGCCGCTTTATCGTGGTGCTTCGCATACTTAAAAGCCCGAACAGCCGTATTGATTTTTGATTGTTTGCTTTTCTCTCTCTCTGTCTCTGTCTCTCTCTCTCTGACATTCTCTGCTCCTGACACACACTCATTTGAAGAGGAAGATATGTTTGCATTCTTTTAATTGTGAGACGGAACTGCAGCACAGTTTAAACTTTTGACTAAAGGGTGTTATTTCATGTCTTTCTAGCTCTAATAATGTTAAAAAAACGTATTTAGAAGGTCTTAAACAGGTTTTCTATGCTCTAACTGCAAAAATATTTGATTTATAAATGAAGAATCCTACTTCGCGGAAATTCATTAGAGTAGAGTCTGGAACGGATTAACTACTATAAACAAGGGTTTACTGTAATAATCAGCAAAGTACAAGTGAGTGCTGGCAACCATACCACCTGTGGATACTGACAGCGATACAACTGAATAATGGCTAATGTGTAGTTTCAGGTGTCACACCGACTTGTTAGTTACTTAAATGTCTCTAGTTAAGTCGTCATTTCTAGTTTTCTTCAGGTCAGGCCGCATGCCCGTCTCAATATGGCTGCTGAGCTGTGCTCTTCAGACTTTTTCATGGTAATGGTGTGAGAGAAAGAGGGAGGGGTAAAGCAACCGATTTTATACATTCTCAGTTCAAATCCTATGGCCAACAGGGTGTCGCGGCAGAGAATGTCTTCTGATTCAAAGCCAAACAGCCAACTTTAGATCAATAGAATTCTGGTGTAACATAATGGGTTTCACACCAGCTCCCAATACCATTTGTTAACGTAAAGCTTACCAGCTAGGTGGTTTGGACTCCTTGCTGAGGTTGGTTGAAAGAGTCCTGCAGAGATTCACTTGCCAAACTGGTTTTAGGCATTTCCCCCAACCCTGTCATAAAATTCACTTCCTGAACCAGCCCTAAAGACTCAGAGCAGTTTGGTTAGACAGGAAAGCATATCAATGAAATATAACACAAAAATTAAATTTGCTTTGTCTGACTTACAAATAAAAAAATATTTATCAATGTATATACAAAAATTCACGCCACAACAGTTAAACAATTAATCCGTTCCAGACCGTATGAACTGTATGTAAATATATTTTTGTTAAAGATTTTTAAGCACAAAAATAGTTAATTATACCATAGAATGCACAGTGTAATAGTAAACTAAATGTAAAAACACTGAATAACACTGAGAAAACCTTGAACAGAGAAAACTAACATTGCAAGAGTTCACGCTACAGCCTTACGAACTGCTTACTGTAAACACTTTTTTTAATGAGTTTTTAGCACAGGGAAAAAATGAAAGTTTGAAAAATCCTTAATTTATACAAAAACTAACCATAAACAACAAAGAAAACTAACCTTGCATGCACGCACGTCTGATCGAGAACAATGTACAGGGAGAGACTGAACACGTGCGGAAATCATCGGCGCGTACGAACCGCAAGGGAAACTGGCTTGTTCGTCACCCGAGTGTGTGGTTGTGAACAGATGCAAAAGTTTGGCGAACTTCTTGGTCGTAACCCGATTTGTACGTGGTCCGAGACGTCCGTGACCCGAGGTTCCACTGTATAAAGCAGTGGGTATGGTCACACTGCTGCAGTTCAAATGTTCAAATTTAGAGCTTTAAATCTGCATTTGAGACACTTAAATGGATCATCTAGCCCACCTGTGCTGTAATTGCATTTCTGTACATTTTGTGCTCCGCTTTATGATGTACACTTTGAGATGGCATGTGTTATTAAAGGTGCCAGATAAAATATACAAGTTAATATATTCCAAAATGTGGAACTTCACCAACTTTCTGTTTAACGTACAGTACTTTATAACCCTGCCCATTTATCAAACTGTAACTAATAAAATGCCTCCACTTTTATATTGTAGTTTTTGATTTTTAGTTCACTTCTACAGTAAACAAAAGTCATGAGACTTTATCTATCTATATATTGTAACAACCCGGCAGCAAGCGTTGGCGGAGTGACGCCTCATGGGTAATTTATGTAAATAGTTTGTGGGAAATTATGGGTAATTTATAAAAAGCTTATTGTATGTCGAAATTTACGTATTGTCATTTGTGTTGTAAATAATGGTGTGTTTGTATTTAATTGGTTGGGTGGGTTTGGGTCATCGCCGTCCAGGGGTTATTTATTTTGTAAAAAGTACCAATTTATTGAAATGTGTCTTCGTGCTTGACCTTGGCAATGGCCGCAAATAATGTTGAGCTTTTGTTTCTGACTATCTTCTGTAATAAAAAGATACAACAGGACAGAGCTGTTTTATTGCTAAGATTTTATCTAAGCAAACTACCGAGACACTTTCGAGTCGTGCGGTGTATGGGGCACGAGTGTTCTCTTTCTTAAAGAGCTGGGTGCAGTTGCGTGCATGATGCTGGCAAGCCGCTAGCCGACAGCTTCGGAGAGGTGCACGGCAGAGTTCGCTCGAAATCTTAAAGACTCCTCCACGGGTCGCTACATTGGTGTCAGAAGTGGGAGACCAGGCTGTTTAGAAGACGCCGTCATGGAACAGAGTCTTGAAGAAATAGAGCGTGCCATCTCGGAAAATAGCGTTATGTTGGAGCGCCTGATCAGCAGAACTGCACGGAGAAAAAGGACAAACTGGCCTGAGGGTGCCAGTATTCCCCGGACAGTGTTGCGATCTTCTAGGCACGGCCGGAATGAACCTGTAGCTGCTGCAACGACACCCCAAATCACCAGTCGGCGGTCCTCCCACACGGTCACCCGCTAAGCTGCCACGATACAGCGGGTTGGCCGCCCTGGGAGCCATACCTTGCACAAGTGGATCTGGCTGCTCTTCACAATGGTTGGAGCTGCGAGGAAGCTGCAACACACTTGGCCCTTGCCTTGGAGGGTCCCGCACTTCAGGTACTCATCGACCTGCCGCCTGAGGAGTGTCGTGATCTTCAGGCCCTCACCGATGCTCTCACCCGTCGCTTTGGACAGAGAACCTCAGCGGAACACAGCAGGGAGGAGCTGACTAACCGACGTCGGCGTGAGGGTGAGAGTGTGGGAGCATTTGCAGCTGACATCAGGGTCTATGCACGGAAAGGTTACCCTACTTTCTCGACAGCAGCAAGGGAAGAACTCAGTGTTCATGCTTTCCTGCGGGGCTTACACCAGAGCGTCTCCGTCAGCATGTCTGTCTGCTGTCGCCCAGACATTTGAGTGAGGCACTACGGGAGGCTGAGCGGGCTGAAGAGGTACTACAGCTTGGGTCTCCGCACGTCAATCATCACGCCCAAGCCGCTACGAGAGCAGTTGAGCGAGTGGTAGAAAGGGACCAGCCTGAGGGTGTGGAGGTCAGTCGCGCCCAGCCATCATCATCCCTCCGCAATGACTGCCCTAAAGTGGGGCTGTGGGTTTTCAGGTGGACTGTACCTAGACTGCATTATAGACGGACGGCCATGCAGTGCCTTAGTGGACACGGGGTCCACTATTTGTCTATTACAGAGAGGAGTGTTGCCCGAAACAGCTGGTCCTCTTCCAAAGACTGGACTCCTTCTAACATCGAACTGCGCGCAGTACGGGTGAGCGGACAAAATGCCGGAAAGAAACTATTGACTGTAGTAGTAGGGACGAGCCAGACCAGCCACGAATTCTGGCTCGCGGACATTAAAGACAAATGCATAATTGGGTTAGACTTGCTGGCCCACTGGGGAGCATGTGTTGATGTGTCCAGGGCCATCCTCTGCGTAGGTAATGAGACTGTGTCGCTCCAATCGGGCTGGAATCGTCCTGGAAGGGCTGTTAGCTTGGATTTGCCTGGACACCACGGCTCACCGCTCTCGACCGTTGTTGGAAGATGCAGGGACTGAAGAGGACCCCCAGGAGAGTATTGCAGCTCAGACCAGTGCTCCCCAACGGTTTTCCTCACACGACCACCCATCCACTGAGGCGGTTGCTGCTGTGGAGGAATTGGGCCATCGAGTGGTGAACAGCTGAGCACGCCACAGCAGGAGCAACTCCAGAAAGTATTGAGCGACTTTGTGGACATTTTGCGGCTCGAGAAGAGGACTGCACCAGAACCTCGTTAGTCAAACACCACATTGACACTGGCCACGCCGCCCCATTCGGTTGCGCCCCCACAGATTGCCTCTTGCAAAACGCCAAGCTGCGAAGAATTGATTCGCGAGATGGTAACCAACGACATCATTGAGCCTTCTGACAGTCCCTGGGCGCACCCATGGTCATGGTGCGGAAGAAAACGGGGTTGGCGCCTTGTGTGGACTTTCGAAATTAAATGCAGTCACTCGAAAAGACTCTTACCCATTGCCTCGCATCGATGATGCATTGGACTATGTGGCTGGATCCCGTTGGTTCAGCACTTTGGACTTGCGCAGTGGATATTGGCAGGTAGAACTGGCAGCAGAGGACCGACCCAAAACTGCATTCACCATCGGACAAGGGCTGTGGCAGTTTAAGGTAATGCCGTTTGGACTTTGTAATGCGCCGCCACTTTGAAAGACTAATGGAGCGGGTCCTAAAGACATTCCCGAACCCGTTGTGTGGTCTATTTAGATGACCTGCTGATTCATGCCAGAGACTTTGACCAGGCGGTGCACAATTTAAGGGAGGTCCTGACCGCCATTAGTAGCGCCGGGTTGCGGTTGAACCCTGAGAAATGCAATCTTCTCGCCCGACAGACCCAGTTTCTAGGGCACGTAATCAGCGAGAGTGGGGTGGCTACAGACCCCGCGAAGGTGACTGCCGTGAGTAACTGGCCCCCACCAGCCAATATCACTGAGCTGCGGAGCTTTTTGGGTTTAGCCTCCTACTACCGAAGATTCGTAAAAACTTTGCACCATTGCCAGCCCTTTGCACCGACTAACGAGTAAGGGCCAACAGTTTGGGTGGACGGAGGATTGCACAGCCGCCTTCCAACAGTTAAAGGCTGCCCTCGTCAGCGCGCCTGTCCTGGCGTACCCTGACCCCAACCAACCTTTTGTGGTGGACACCGACGCTAGCAATGTGGGGGATTGGGGCCGTGCTCTCACAGAAGGGGGAGGCTGGAGAAAGAGTGATAGCTTATTACAGCTGCAGCCTCAGTCGACCGGAGAGGAATTACTGTGTCACTTGGCGGGAACTGTTGGCAGTGATCCTAGCGTACGGCACTTTCGGCCCTACCTATTGGGCACTAGGTTCACACTGCGGACTGACCATGCTAGCCTCACCTGGATGTTGAATTTCCGGCAACCAGAGGGCCAGGTGGCAAGGTGGATGGAGATTCTACAAGAATATGACTTTGAGATACAGCACCGACCGGGACGGCAGCATGCCAGCGCTGATGCCCTCTCCAGGCGTCCATGCCTCAGCAATGAATGTCGATATTGCCGCCGACAGGAAGAAAGGGGGCTGGGGCCATCGTCAGCATCCGCGAGGATAGATGACACTGTTGAGCCGTACACTATTGACCAATTGAGGCAGTTACAGGCGAACGATCAAGCACTAGAAAAGGTAAAGGGCTGGTTGGAGGCACAAGAACGTCCCGACTGGCAAACCGTGTCGTCACAGGGGCCTGAACTCAAAATACTCCACTCTCAGTTGGGCAACTTGGAGTTGCGCGATGGCGGCGATTCCCGGGGGCCCCGGGCCTTTAACTGGGGCCTGACAGTCCACCGGCGGCGGGTTTTTTTTCGGGTAGGGCAAGGCGAGGGGCCCGCCCCCTGTGTGAGCTGCACGCCAAAGGGGAATGGGGTTCTCACCCCCTTCAAAATCCCAAATTTGGGGAAAAAGGAAAGGGTGGGCCCGGGGCCTTTTTCCGTACGGAAGCGGGGAAACGCTTTTCGTTTTGGGCAAAGGGGCCTTTTACCAAAGGCCAAGGGAAATTTCGGGATAGGTGTCCCACTGCCCCAAAACCCGGGGGAAATTTACTATTTGGGGGTTCCGGGGGCCCAAGCTAAAAGGGCAGGCCGTGGGGTTCAAGGAGGCACACTGGGGGGAAAAAGCCCGGCCCCCCCTTCACCCCGGAGGTTGGGGTAAATGGACCCGGCCATACGGCAACCCACCCACAACACCGCGGGGGGCCAAAATTTCCTTTTTTTATCTTCGGAAAATGGGGGTGAGGCCAACTCAGGGGGCTGTGTTTGGGGAAAAATTCTTCGCCCCTGGAATTTTTGTTTGGAAAATTTTTGGTAATTAAATTTTTTTGGGCCCCAAATGGATTATTTTGGGAAAGGGGTTTTTTGGTTATGTGGGGGGGTGGGGCTGGAGCCCGGGAAAACCTTGACTCAGGGCTCATGGCCGGCCTAAGAGGGGGGTTTTGGGATTTTGAAGCAAAAGGGATTGCCCCCCCAAACAGCCCAATTGGACAGAAATATTTGGTATGGAAGGGTTTTCTCCCAAGCCCGGGCGGGGCGGTGGGGGCACAAGGAGGGGAGCACCAAACCCAAAATCCCCAGGGCCAAAAAAAAAAAAGGGTTTCCAACCCCCCCTTGGAGGATAGATTAAGGTGGGGGACACGTGATCATCCCAACAAAACTATCCCTCGGGGGGCCCAGGACATTTTATTTTTTTTTTATGAGTAGGGGGGTGGGGCCTAACCTTTAGGAGGGGTGTTAAAACCCGGGGACAAGGTTGGGTAGGCCCCGGGGTTTTTGTAAAAGTTTTTTAATTTTTTAATTTTTTAAAAAGGGTTATTGTATCCCAAAATTTATTGCATTTGTGTTGAAAAAAAAGGTGTGGAAATTGGTTTGGGGGGGGTTTTAAAACGGGGCCCCGGGGTTATTTATTTGTAAAAAGGGACCCCAAATTAAGAATTTTTGTCGTTTGAACCCTTTTTTTGGGGAAAATTGTTGAGTTTTTTTCTGATATTTTCGAAAAAAATTTTAAAGGAAGAGTGTTTTATTTAAGTTTTTTTCCATTTGAGAATGGATCTCTGTAGGGGACAGGTTTTTCTTCAAAAAAGTGGGTCATTGGTCTGCGTCAAGCCCAAAAGGAAGTTAACCGGCGTTGTTAAATCTTTTAAGGGCTTCCCCTCTCAAAATTTATAAAAAAAAAAAAAAAAAAAAAAAAAAAAAAAAAAAAAAAAAAAAAAAAAAAAAAAAAAAAAAAAAAAAAAAAAAAAAAAAATTCTTAAAGAGCTGGGTGCAGTTGCGTGCATGACGCTGGCAAGCCGCTAGCCGACAGCTTCGGAGAGGTGCACGGCAGCGTTCGGCTCGAAATCTTTAAAGACTCCTCCACGGGTCGCTACAATATATATAAAGGAGGAGTTGGGATCCGAGAGACTGTGTTTGTGGAGGGATGGAGAGTTAAGGTGGTTGTTGGAGTCACGTGATCATCTCCCCTCCCATTCACCTGATTTCAGTCACTTCATTTCGCTCCGAGCTGAGCTCCGCAGCTGACGCGGTCTTGCCGTTCTTTTTCCTTAGTGTTTAGTCCTTTCTCCTTTACTGAGTTATTGTTTAGTAGACGCGGTACTTACTGAATAGTATTTTTTCCTTTAGTGTTTCTTAGTGTTTAGTAGACGCGGTGTGACTGTACCCGGCGGTGTTGCGGTTTAGTGTTACTTTCTACTTCGTGTTTGTACTTTAGTGTTTAATAATAAACAATAATAATTCATTACATTTATATAGCGCTTTACTCAGTATTCAAAGCGCTAAAATAGTCAGTGATACTTAGCTGATAGCAGTGTAGAAGCAGCACAGCAAAACGGAGCCTGTAGGACAGATGGGTGTGGTAGCGTAGGTGGGAGGCGATAGCGAGAAGGGTCTGGCTGCAGCCTGCAATACCTAGGAATTTAGACACGGAACGCCCTTCATATCATGGAACGCCCCCCAGCACTAGTCACAGAACGCCTTTTGATGTCAGTTTCGAGACGTCATCATTTTTTTTGTCGGAGTCCGGAGGAATGGTGGACTTAGAATATATCTTTCTGAAATATTTTCGAGGAAAGAAGAAGAGTTTGTGTTGGAAATTAAGATGGCAGTGAGTTTGTTGCAAGTTGTACCAGTATTAGGTAATATTATACTTTACTGCTAGGGTACGAATTATACCACAGTGTAATAAAGATGTTGAATCAACTTTCAGGTTCCGTGCAGTACTAAGCGCTCTAAGAAAGTATTAACAGTTAAACAACAAACAGAATGGTTTGTGTAGCAATTTGTTACAGGGCTAATCGGAATACTCGATTCTGAGTAGTAAATTGACGGATTTAGCAGTCAATATTTTTTTATAACAATTGTTATGCAATTGACCGTTGTTGAGTATAATTAACCATAGCGCAGTGTAACGGACTGTAATCAAATATAAGTGACCGTGATTAAGTACTTATAATTGCCACAATATCATTCACCATTTGTCCTGTATATCACGTATATGCAAGTTAATCAGAAGCAAAACCAGTAACCAGTAACCTGGTATTTTAGATATCAAAATATATTTCAGAAAGACAATACAGAGAGATTGAGCCATTATAAGGTAATGTTCCACAGAAAGCTTATTGTTTGCATAATTTTCTAAGACAAACACAGTTAATAGTGGATATACTGGTTTTTCAATTATAGTAATGTTGGTAGTCTGAAGTTTGAATATACTTATGTCACTTTAGATCTTTTTTTATAGTTCTGTATATATATTTACAGTACATAACTGAACATTTTAATAAGTAGCTACAAACAAAGGGCAAGTGTGAATGCAATATTCAATTTCCTTCAGTTCAAGAAAGTTCAAATTAGATTGTAGACAATAATGAGGAAAAGAACAGCCAGGATAGAATCATGTTGTTATTGTTGTTATTATTATTATTATTATTATTATTATTATTTTTATTTTATAAAGTTCTTTCAATGATAGTACAGTTTGTTTGAACTCTTAAAACAATATTAAATATTTCATGCCCACCTCTCCTGCATTCTTCAAAAATACTGCTTTTGAATTTTTTTTTTAATTGAAATAAAGTGAAGTGATTGTCCTCGGGCATGTTTGTCAGTTTTAAGAACTTTATATTTATTTTATATTCACCAGAGACACATAAGTATATTGAAGACCACAGAGGAACCTCCAGTTGTGTTTGGTGCTCAGGAGTTTGCTTGTCTGTTTTGCTGTAAAAGATCAGATTCTGCAGGCATCATCAGCCACTTACAGAGCCACAAAAGGACAGTAGTTGTTCATGGAGGGATGTGAAGTGCTCTAGAAAATATCTTGTAACTTGTAAAATCTGATTGACACTTTTAATACACTTTAATGCAGCTAGATATTCACCTGAACAACATGATTTTATTTGACAAAATAGTATACTGTGTACTTTTTAACCTTTTGAAAAGCTAGCTTTGAATAATTTTAGATTAATTCATGACTGTGTATTAACAATTTTCTCTTTTAAAATATTTAGTAGAATATGACAAAGATCATACTACAAATACTTTAATTTTTCAGAATGTAAGTGTGGAATTACATTGCCTACAATTGACAGGCAACATATAGTATATTTTCATACATTTTTAAAAGCATCATTGACAGAATCTTTAATTAGTTTGTTCTGTTTAAAAGAATAATAGGACAGGATTTGCTTGTTTTAACTCTTATTAAATTTAAGGATTATCTGAATTTCTTTCATTAAGTTTTAAATGTTTAGCAAAATAATTCTAAATATTAACCTTTTTTTTCTTTTTACTGTTTCAGGTTTTAAAATATACAAGTGTTCACTGAACTGCCAGGGATCAGGCCATTACCATTGCTGTTATTGTCAGAAAACAGTAGTTCATAAAGATCAGTTCCTCAGGCACTTGTCAGATTGTGGCAAAGGTCCTAAAGTGCTCCCTCTGCCCTCCATGCCCACAGCACCGGTCACCACCCAGCCTCTTCCCTCCATGCCCACAGCACCGGTCACCACCCAGTCTCTGCCCTCCGTGCCCACTGCACCAGTCACTGCCCAGCCTCTGCCATCTGAGTTCAAGTTCGTTGTTCTTGATCTTTGTTCAACTGTTCAGTCCCAGCGTTCAAAAGTTTTAATGTTCTTTTTTATATCTTTGTTCATATGTTCAGTTCACTCAGTTTGAACCTCAGCCCAAATCTCCCAAAATTAGCATTTTAGCAGGACTGTTCCTTATTTACTCTGTTATTTCTGTTACCTAGTGATGACTGCTGCCCATTTGAACTAATCTTCTTTAAATAATTTGATCTTAATAGTTTTCACTAGGCGGCACGGTGGCGCAGTGGTAGCGCTGCCCCTGCGTGGAGTTTGCATGTTCTCCCCCTGTCTGCATGGGTTTCCTCCCACAGTCCAAAGACATGCAGGTTAGGTGGATTGGCGATTCTAAATTGGCCCTAGTGTGTGCTGGGTGTGTGTGTGCCCTGCAGTGGGCTGGCACCCTGCCCGGGATTGATCCCTGCCTTGTGCCCTGTGTTGGCTGGGATTGGCTCCAGCAGACCCCCGTGACCGTGTGTTCAGATTCAGTGGGTTGGAAAATGGATGAATGGATAGTTTTCACTAAGCTATTTTGGAAGAGCTGTGTAAATAATTTGTAATGGCACAGCGGTAAAACATCCTCAAGGTTCTAAAATATTTGTAATGGTGTGCTGTGGTCTCATGTGTGAAGCCAAAGTCACTCCCTTTATAAATTATTTGTTCATTTAAAAGTTGCTAGAGATTATATGATCTGATGTTCACTATTTCTGTACCTGTTCTATTACTAATAATTCTACTCTTGTAATCTGAAATGAATATCATTGTCATAAAAAGTGATGAAAGGCTAAAGCTACATTTTGGTTAAGTAATTCTTTCTTCTGTGTGATAAAATTATTAATTGGCACATTTTCAGAATTAAATATTATTAATCCAGTTCTAGAATGATATTCCATCTGCAAAGTTCATATCAACTTTGTTTTTAATATATATTAATATAATATAAATCAATTTTGACAAAACAAATTTTATCTGTAGGAAAATTGCCATCTAAAATAATGCCAGGTAGCTGGAAAGAACCACAGAAGAAGGTAATGTAAATATAAATGTGTGTTGTTAGTATAAGACAAAAAACACACACAGATATCTCCTTTACTAATCACCTCTTCAAATGATTGAATCTACACAAACAGATTGACAGCCTGGACTGCTCAGGGTAAGTGGAGGACACTCTGCCAGTAGTAAGATGTAAATGTTGATTTAAAATAATAACTTGCTTTTTTATTTAGTATGATCTCTACATCGCCACTGAAAGAGCATTTGATTTCAGTCAGGTCAGTGGTTTAAGTGTAATATTTGTTTGAATATTGTGATTTTTTTTATTCATAGAATTTATTGTAATTTCCCGATTTACATTTTTTAGGAAGACATGCCAAAAATTAGAAGATGGTGGTGTCATCTCTTACTTCGCAAAGCCAACATTAAAGGTATGTAACTTTTCAAGCTTTTTTTAAGGGAAGAACAGTTATAAGAATTTGTCAGCTTACAGTATTTCTAAATTTTTTTTATCTTCCAGCCAAGACATCGGTCTTCACTTTCCACACGAGAAGAAGGACATTCTGTGCCCCACGGGCAGTGCTTCGTAATTATCAGTTGAAAAGTTTTCTGACACTAATCTTAAATATTAGAACTTCACAAAAAGACTTTGACCAACTGGTCACACAGCAGGTCTCCGGTGAGGCTGTCAGTAACTTGTGTCTCTCTTCAGCCCTGTGGTGTGTCAGTGGTGTTATGGGGGCAGAGAATGGTGGTCTTAAAAATGAGTGTTTGTGTGCTTGTGCTCTAACTGATTTATTAAATGGCAATTATTTCTGCTTCCAGCAATTCCAGACAAGATAGGAAAGAGCAAGGACTTTTCTCCCCCACCATTCTTTTCCATTACTAAAGAATATGAAAATGTTGACTGAATTATTTATGCCAGTACAATCATATTAAGCATATTTATGGTTACATTTAGTTAGCAAATTGTACCTCACAAAGGCACAGTCCTGTCAGGTATGTAGTGAAATGATTCTTATGGCACAGCCAGTGCCTTAAAGGTGATGACTTTCTTTTTCCTTTTCAATATCATTCAGAAATCAACCAGTCTAGAATGGAGTGATTGTTTGCTTCAGGTAAACACTTTCCATTATGTATAACTTTTTAGATGTAGCATTTCTATTGTAATATGTTTGGGTGAGTGTTTCAGCAGTTTTTAAAGCATGCTTACTAAACTGGGAACAATTAAATGACATATTATTTGAAATGATGAATTTGGCCTTCACAAGTGACAATGCTGTGCTAATTGGACTCTTTGTCTTTCAGGGACTCACTTCAGTACAATTCCAGTAGACGTTCAGATTGAACTGAAATGGGTCTTACAGTAATGTATTAGTAAATAAAAATTAATGCTTTTTTTCACTACAGAGCACTTAGTCATTTTGAATTATTTGTGCACTTTCTGAATGGTTTCTAACTGGACATGACATTCCATTGAAGATGAACTTGTATGGTTGTACACTGGAGTTTATTTTTTTCTTTTTCACTCTACCTCATGCCTACAGGCAGTAGAGACAAAAAGCGAGAGAAATCAATTGAGCTAAGCATTCCTACGACATGCTGTGGTCATATTGGTGTGTTTATTTCATAAGCCAATTTGATTGTTCTTTGAGTAAAAGTGGAGTTAATATATTGATATTCCTAGTAAAGTACTTGACAGTATTTTTTTTTCTTTTTCATAAAAAAAGTCTTCGTTGATCCAAAACATCCTAACTGCTTGTGACTGGCTGGATGCCAACAAAGACCAACTTGTTGGGACAGTCCTCCGGCCAAGAATTCTGGAAATGGACGAGGATGAAGTTACATACACAATTAAAAAATAAGAACAAAGGGGAGACGATGAAGAGACTGAAGAAGTCCTGTCCACCTTCTTATTTACTTTTGAATGCCTGAAGGACATTAACTTTTTTCTTGATGAGATACGGGTTAAAAAAAATATTCCCATCAGTTGCTGCTGTTCGAAATTAGATTTTTGTGTTTTATTTTTTTCATGTGGAAAAAACCTACCGTGATGTCATTTTGTTCAGTGGATTTGATCAGTGATTCACTGTAAAGAAAAGTGGGGATGGACTGGCTTTCTGACCTGCTTCAATAGTTCATTGTCTACTGAAATGGCCAATGTAATGGATGGAGGACACAGATGGATGTCCCAACTGGGATTGTGTGCTTTATTTCTTTAAAATAAATTCATATTTGAACCTGGATCTTATGTGTGTGTAGTTGTGTGTGTGGTTGTGTGAAGGGTTTGGGTGCTAAAATGCCCCCCACAGGTTACACTCCCCTATGTGGTAATTATAACAGTGTGTTTTGATACATCACTTTAATTTTCAAAACCTAGACTGTTGGCTTGCAAGTTCAAGAAGGGAGTCTAATTAAAAGCAAAAATTAGTTGGGGGGAAAAAATGTACAGCCCCTGGGACTGAATATGAGAACTACTGTATGAAACAATGCCATGCATGTTACAAATCAGGATTATTAATATATATATATATATATATATATATATATATATATATATACACATATATATATAATGATAATGTGTGTGTCCGGACACCACACCAGCTCCATCATTAAAAATGCTGCTGACATCACCATCATAGGCCTGATCACCACCAGTGATTAAATGGTTTGCAGACAAGAGGTCTATCTGCTGACTCAGTGGTCCCAGGACAATCTGACCTTTCATGGCCAAAATTTAAGGAGCAGGTCATAGACTTCAGAGAATGGATTAAGCTGTGGTTTGTTTTTGTGGGGTGCTGTGGAAATGGTGAGCTTGTTTAAATTTCGTACAGTAACAATCACTGATGAATTGAGGAGGGAACAACATGGTTTGCCTATTGCCAAGTTCACCAATGCCTTCCTGAGATGTCTCACATGTGCTGTCTGGAGTCCATCTTCACTGGCAGCATCACATCCTGGTAGGGCACACACACGAGGGTGGTGAATGCCACAAACCATTACTGGCACCCAGCTGCCTTCTGTCCAGGATATCTAGAAGACATTCTGCTAAGATTATTACACACTCGGCCATCCTGCACAAGTGTTTTTCTTAATCCTCCCTTCTGGCAAATAGTAAAGAACCAATGGCCAAGTATGGCTTGAAAGAAAGTGTTTAGTTAAAGAGTTACTGAACAGCCAATCATAATAAGAAACATTGTAAGAAAAAGACTAGGTATAAATATTTGTAATATACCTGAATATATATCTCTACTGTAAATTGTATTCTATATATTTGTTGTGTTTTATTATATTATCCCTGTTCTGGAGAGGCATGTACAGTAAATAACAATATCATTGTACAGTATGCACAAGACAATAAATACTGAATGTTTAATGATGAGATCACCTCGGGATAATTCCCTGCTGAAAGCACACTGTAACTGATCCACTATTTATTATTAGTAGTAGTTGTAACAGTTTTTGATATTTATAAAAATTTTACAAAGACGACGACTCAAAGACAGTTTGAGTTTATGTTGGTATAAGTTGGGTCTTTGCAATCAACTTAAATGTTGCACAAAAAAGGTTTAAGAACAATCACGATTGTCTCAAACTGAAAAGTTAAAAAATGTAAAATTATATAAAATCTACTGGCTGTCACATGCCTTTCAATTGATATGGACATGACATCCAGTATTTCACACATGCAGCTTTTAGTAATGAAAACGTTGATGGATCAAATCAATAAATAAATGACTGTTTCCTAAAATGTTTCCTTGTCAGTTTTAAAACTAATTTTATATGTAGCGCTGTTTTTGAAAACCTTCTAAAAATAATGAAACTTTATTATTGTTTCACATGTGTATAATTTGCTAGTGGGAATATAAAATACATTTATAGATTGAAAATCTATAGGTATGAGTTTCATGAGGCACATTCCGTTTGAAACACTGGATAGTAATAAGATTTGTTACTTTTACTATAATGTAACACTTCAGGGGAAAACGTAATGAACAACAATTCAAAATAGTAAAAAAACAACATAAAACTGTACTTTATATCGGCGAAGTGTTAGAATCATGAAAGAGCTTAGAATGATTTGATAGCATAAGTATGAAACTGGAAGTCATTTATGTTTGACCAGATAGAAAACTGTTGTAATTTGTACAACTACAGCATCTACAGCATTCTGTACAACGAGCGCGTCAACACTGTCTCGCAGAGGGCACGATACGAGTGACGCTGGGAAAGGGCGTTATGATAAATTGCGTCATTACATGCATGTGTACTACTGGATGTTGTGCTCTGAAGGGCGTTCCGTGACTGAACCTATGGGCATTCCGTGATATGGAGGGCGTTCCGTGAGGTATTGCAGTCTGCAGCGTGACTCTGTTGGGCGATAGCAAGCAGCAGAAAGCACAGCAGGAAAAGGAAGCAGGATTTCGATGTTCCAATACACAGCCATAAACAGTAACGCTTGGTAATTTCAGGCGTGATCGCCCCGGAGCCATAAGCCATAAGCCAGAAGCCAGGTTAGTATGAACATCAGATCAGTTCCCAGTCGTAGAGTACTGTAAGATGAAACGGGAGCAGATCAGTATAGCGAATATAATCACGGAGATAGATCATCCCGAGGTGCTAGATCGCCAGGTACAAAGAAATGTTCGTAGGTCTCGTCCCGTGATCCACAGACTCAGCTGTTCCCAGTAGTCCATAAAATCTGTAAATATTAAGCCAAATCCATGCCATTCGAGTCAGCTGTATCCACGAACTATACGTACAATAAACGAAATAAAACAAGTGTAAGAAAGTGCACAATTAAGGCGAATTTTGCGAAAAGTGTTGCTAACAGGGAGGAGCGGCAACAGCAAGCGTGCACCAGCGTCCCCTCACCTGCTACAATAAAGCAGTTATAATAAAGAAGTTTAGTAGACTTTTACTTTATCTCATTTAGTGTTCTTCCCGGCAGTGTTGCCGTTTTTTAGTGTTAGTGTCTACTTAGTGTTTGTGTTTAGTGTTATGGAAGGAGCGATCTTACCACTGTCAGATTTTGCAATGGATGAGTTGGTAAATAAAGATTATCAACCGATCACATGAGCAAATTCAACGAAATTTTAGCTGCGCATACAATTTTCCAACCTCAACAGGTTTTGCTAATGTGGACTCCTGACATACCTATAAATGCCCATTCCACAAAATGCAAAACATATTGTAGCGTCTTCCCAGACGTAATGACGATCCGAGACGGTCACTTGGTTAGTCCCTTCTTTATTAATAAAAAAACGGTTGCTGTTGGCCGCAACCACGCCGAACAGGCAGAACTCCAAAAAAACAATCTCACAGCGAGAGCGACATGACCGAGCCTCTCTCCTGTCTCCACCCTCCTCTTTCCAACACAGCGCTCCACCAACTGCCTCGGCTCCACCCCCCCATCCCTCCGGAACCTCCTTTACCTTCCACTCTATTACAGTCCATGAGAAATAACAGGGACAACAGAATAAATAACTGAGAGGGATGCAAATCACAGAACACAAACTGCAAAACAGAACTCTACAATAAAGAACAGAACGCTACAATATTCAAATGTTACCTTCTGCAGCTACTGAACGAGTGACTCACTGGGTGTGTACCTATTATGATGGTGCTGTAATTCATGTCTATGACAATTTAAACGCTGATAAAAAATTCAACCTCACCGAAGAGCAGCTTCGTTTCCTTCATGCTTTGTTTCCTTACAAACCTCCCATAGTTTATGAAGACGCACAGCAACAATTAAATCATACAGATTCTGGTGTATTCTCAATTGCATTTGCTGTGTGTATTTCTTTAGGTATTGACCCAAGTGATCAAGTTTTTATTATTTCTTCAATGCGAAATCACTTGCAAATAATTTTTGTTACTCGACAATTGCTTCCATTCCCTGTCGAAAGTAGCCGACGGGCGATATCAGTTACACGTATTCAGTGCGTTCAAAGACCTGTACGAAGTACGGCCACTAACACAGTCACTCAGAAAAGGGGAGATGACTCGGTGCAAGAAATGGGTATTGAAACTACCTTGGAAGACATGCAGTCAACGAGGCGATTAAATGGATCTCAAGAGACGTCTTTTAGGTTGGAAAAAAAGCGCTTGGCTGCCAAAACCATATATATTCATATATATATATATATATATATATATACATACACACATATATATATATATATATATATATATATATACATACACACATACAGTATATCTATACATACATACATACATACACACACATATATATATATATATACATATATACACACTCACACACATATATACATACACAGATACATCTGTACTAATAAAAGGCAAAACCCTCACTGACTCACTCATCACTAATTCTCCAACTTCCCGTGTAGGTAGAAGGTTGAAATTTGGCAGGCTCATTCCTTACAGCTTACGTACAAAGGTTAAGCAGGTTTAATTTCGAAATTCTACACTAACAGTCATAAGGGTCGACAATGTCTGCCATGTTACACTTTCTTATTTATGGCCCCATCTTCACGAAATTTGGTAGGCGGTTTCCCTGCGCTAACCAAAAACCGATGTACGTACTTATTTCGATGGTATGACACTACTGTCGGCTGTCATATTGAACTTTCCAATGGTCTTTGTTACTTAATGGGCCCATCTTCAAGAAATTTGGTACGCGAGTTCCCAACGCTAACTGAATCCTACTTACATACATATATACGTCCATAGCCTGCAGCTCGGTCCACACTCTGAATCCTCCAGGCACTCCTGAGCATAATCTAATTTTGAAGGTTGGGGCACCAATAATGTTACTGAGAAACTTACAGCCACCGAAACTTTGTAATGGTACGAGACTTCAGGTCACATGCCTGCAAAAGAACCTAATTGAGGCAACTATTTTTACTGGCGGTGGCTCAGGGGAGAGAGTTTTTATTCCTCGCATCCCCGTTATACCCTCTGATCTCCCATTTTAATTCAAACGCCTTCAATATCCAGTAAGGCTCTGCTTCACAATGACAATTAATAAGTCTCAGGGACTGACCCTACAAAAGGTTGGCATTGATTTGAGGCAAGATTGCTTTTCACATGACCAACTATACGTTGCATGCTCAAGAGTAAGCTCAGCGCACAGCTTGGTCATATTACAACCGGAGGGCCGAACTGACAATGTGGTATACAAAGAGATCCTTAACAAATAATTATTGGTTCATTTTCCCTCAGTTTATTATTTAAAATTTTAAAGCAGTACTTCGCCGCTGCGAAGCGCGGGTATTTTGCTAGTGATCAATAAAACAGCAATGAGAGTGTCTGCACTTACCATCTCCACAGCTCTTGCTATTTCCACGGGTGTAACGTGTTGAATGATGGTGACTGCAGGCAGAGAGTGTTTATATGAGGAGCCATCAAGACGTCACACCCTGATGCTCCTCGAATTTGTTTAACATTTAAAAAAACAGTAACGTGGTAAAAACAGGATGTCCCAAGCTTTTCGAACTTGTTTCAAAAATAAATATGATTGCACTGTGTGGTTGTTGGCAGCTGCTATGTTATGTGGATTCCCGTGAGCTTGATCTGAAGATGGAGAAGGTGCTGGAAGTAAGGACAAGAGCAGCATTAAATTCACACAGCACATTATTAGGAACATACAGAGGAGTGGTGAGACCAATGTAAAATATTTTATGAAAGGTGCTGACCTGTATAGAATGACAGCATTGAAAAACTGTATAAAAGACCCTGGTGCTCAGTCCCTGCAGACCCAGAAATGCCAATGATGGTGACACAGGGGCACGTGAAGTAGTCTCACACAGCACACATCACTTTCATCGCATTCTTTACAAATTTTCCATCATCATGAGGGTTTGTTTTGAACCACCCTGTCAGCTTATTGGCATTCATCATCCTAGGGTGGACCCTGCTGGTTCACTTCTTTGACTTCATTAATCCCCATTTGCTCACTAATTCAGCTGTCCAGTCCTGCTGTCTTTACAATTTACTGCTGTCAACTCCTCGGCAGAGCAGTTACTGCTGATACCAATGGCCTCCTATGGAGTGGGTCCAAATCCTGGCCTAGTCAATGTTTATATGGATTTTACATGTTCTGTCTTTGTCTGAATAACCTCTTCTCCAAGGGCTTGTGGACAAAAAAGACAAAGATGAACCTGCATCAGAGTGATGATAATAGCAAAATGTGGAGATTGAAAGTAACTGCCCGAGATCCAAAGCAGATCTCTTCCTCTGTTAATAAACATGGTGCTGGGGGTCTTATGGCTTGGGCATGTATGGCTGTCACAAGTACTGACTGGTACACTTCTGTTTATTTATAACGGAACTGCTGACGGCAGTTGCGCAATGAATTTTGAGGTGCATAGAAACATCTAATCTGCTCAAGTTCCAGTCACTGTCTCCAAACTCATAGGACGGCGCTTCATTCTACAACAAGATAATAATCAAAACATACTGTACTGCTAAGGCAATACAGGAGTTTTTTAAAGCTAAAAAATGGAAAATTCTTGAAAGGCCAAGTCAGTCACCCAATTTTACCCCAATTGAGCAGGCCTTCCATATGCTGAAGAGAAAACCTAAGGGGACAAACCCCCAAAACAAGCAGGAGTTGAAAATGGCTACACTAGAGGCTTTGCAGAGGATCACCAGAGACAATCCTCAGCACCTGCTGAAGTCTATGAATTGCAGACTTCAAGCCGTCATTGCATGCACTGGACTATGCAACAAAGTCCTAAATATGACAGCTTTAATAGACCTGCCATTGCTGTGTGCCAAACGTAATGGTGCCCTGAAATATTGGGGGACCATGTAAATAAAGTATTCTTATTTCTACAAGGTGTGATCAAAATGTATGGTGTGACCAGAAGGTAACCTTTTTTCACCTTTTTTCTTATACATTTTGATTAATATATAGCCACACTGTAATACTTTTCCTCACCTTTACATTTGTCCAAATATTGATAAAATATCATATCACAATTTCCCTAGCAATTAGTGTGTATATAATCATTATTAATTAAAAACACAGTATAATGAAAATCATTTATTGGTTGTCAGTCTTGGAGAGAAACACAGATGACACAATTTGTTAAACACAGCAATCAAAATGAAACCTTTGTGTATATAAATAAAATCTCATGGACTCTCATCAGTTCACAAAAATGGCTGAACCAATTTTCATGAAATTTTGTATGTGTGATTGTGTCAAAGGCATTATATAGGCATCGACCCGACACAGACTGACAACGGAGGCACATAAAAATTAAACAAAAAGATTTATTTTCTTCAGCTGGGGGCCACGTCTTCCTCGTGTCCTTCAGCCATAACACAGTCTAACAAAACACACAAAAGCACAAAACAAAACACCACCACAAAACACTCCTCCACTCCTCCAAGGCAGCTTCATCCTTCTCCTTCTCTCAACTCTGGCGCCCAGAGTGGTGACTGTCGGCTCCTTTTATAGCCCACCCGGAAGTGCTGCTGGTGATTGTTTACATACCTCCGGCTGCACTCCCGCCCAGAGGGGCTTATTAGGCTTGCAGCTCCCCCTGGCGGTGGTCACGGAACCCAACAGGAATGAGCTTGGGTGTTCCAAAATTGTGGCCCCGATGCAACCCAGGGCAGCTGCCACCAAGTGTTCCGGGGGACGTAGCATGAATCCATTGGATGATCCTACGGATCTAGTGTCAAAGGGACGTCCCACCATCCGTCATAGTGATACAATTGGTCCAGTTTAAAATTTAGGCTATATGGTGTATCGAGGAGAGAAGGGGCAGTTTATGGTGGGAAACCAACAGGGCGGAGTGGTGGCACTGAGGCTAAGGATCTGTGCTGGTATCCCGAAGGTTGCCGGTTCGAAACCCCATCACTGCCAAAAGAGATCTGACTCTGCTGGGCCCTTGAGCAAGGCCCTTAACCTTCAATTGCTCCAGGGACGCTGTACAATAGCTGACCCGGCGCGCTGACTCCAAGGGGTATGCGAAAACTAGCAAATTCTTAATACAAGAAATTGTATAAGGTGAAATAAAGAACAAAAAAAATGCACAAACCAGTGTGTTTCTTCGTGCCGGTCCCAAGCCCGGATAAATGGGGAGGGTTACGTCAGGAAGGGCATCTGCTGTAAAATTTTACCAGATCAACATGCAGATAATAATGCAGATCGGATCGATTGAGCCCTGGGTTAACAACGACCGCCACCAGTAATGTTAGCCAACAGGGTGTTGGCGGAAATTGGGCTACTGTTGGCCGAAGAAGAAAAGGGGGGAAGGTAACGTGTCTGGAAGAAAGAGGAGAGGAGGAAGGTAAAGAGAGTGGAACTGAAGGTAGGAACTTTGAATGTTGGCAGTATGACTGGTAAGGGGAGAGAGTTAGCAGATATGATAGAGAGAAGGAAGGTTGATATATTGTGTGAGCAAGAGACTAAATGGAAGGGGAGTAAGGCCAGGTGGATCGGAGGTGGATTCAGATTGTTCTATCATGGTGTGGATGGGAAGAGAAATGGAGAAGGAGTTATTCTGAAGGAACAGTATGTCAAGTGTTTTGGAAGTGGAAAGAGTATCAGAAAAAGTAATGATTATGATCACCTCACCCTTTGGCCACAAATGATGTTTCAGCAACTGCCCTCCATCACTCGCTGGGGAACAAGTAACAACACTGGAGCTCCACAAGGAACAGACCTGTCTGCTTTTCTCTTCACACTGTATAGATAGTCCTACCGTTAGTTCCTGAAATGGTGAAGACGGGTGGACGGGTTCAGGAGCGTTCCTTTCTTTGCAGGGTGGCAATGAATCCACTTACAGTCCTCGTGTACACAGGCAGACGGCACAAAACGATCCAGGATAAAACGAATAAGTACAGGTAACTCAACA